>NW_027437575.1:300000-506823 GCF_965140245.1 Athene noctua
GGACGAGAATCGCTTTTGCCCTGCGTAGCGTTCCGGGCAGCGGGTAGAACCAGGCAGAGAATTCCCGGCTAGCAGCTTCCCTGTGGCGGGGAAGTGCAAACGTACACGTTTTCGGCCGAAAACGCGTTTTCAAGCGAAAACGCACACCAAGGCTCTTTCTGAGCAAAAGCAAGCACGGAGGACGAGAATCGCTTTTGCCCTGCGTAGCGTTCCGGGCAGCGGGTAGAACTAGGCAGAGAATTCCCGGCTAGCATCTTCCCTGTGGCGGGGAAGTGCAAACGTACACGTTTTCGGCCGAAAACGCGTTTTCAAGCGAAAACGCACACCAAGGCTCTTTCTGAGAAAAAGCAAGCACGGAGGACGAGAATCGCTTTTGCCCTGCGTAGCGTTCAGGGCAGCGGGTAAAACCAGGCAGAGAATTCCAGGCTAGCAGCTTCCCTGTGGCGGGGAAGTGCAAACGTACACGTTTTCGGCCGAAAACGCGTTTTCCGGCGAAAACGCACACCAAGGCTCTTTCTGAGCAAAAGCAAGCACGGAGGACGAGAATCGCTTTTGCCCTGCGTAGCGTTCCGGGCAGCGGGTAAAACCAGGCAGAGAATTCCCGGCTAGCAGCTTCCCTGTGGCGGGGAAGTGCAAACGTACACGTTTTCGGCCGAAAACGCGTTTTCACGCGAAAACGCACACCAAGGCTCTTTCTGAGAAAAAGCAAGCACGGAGGACGAGAATCGCTTTTGCCCTGCGTAGCGTTCCGGGCAGCGGGTAAAACCAAGCAGAGAATTCCCGGCTAGCAGGTTCCCTGTGGCGGGGAAGTGCAAACGTACACGTTTTCGGCCGAAAACGCGTTTTCCGGCGAAAACGCACACCAAGGCTCTTTCTGAGCAAAAGCAAGCACGGAGGATGAGAATCGCTTTTGCCCTGCGTAGCGTTCCAGGCAGCGGGTAAAACCAGGCAGAGAATTCCCGGCTAGCAGCTTCCCTGTGGCGGGGAAGTGCAAACGTACACGTTTTCGGCCGAAAACGAGTTTTCCGGCAAAAACGCACACAACGGCACTTTCTGAGCAAAAGCAAGCACGGAGGAAGAGAATCGCTTTTGCCCTGCGTAGCGTTCCGGTCAGCGGGTAGAACCAGGCAGAGAATTCCCGGCTAGCAGCTTCCCTGTGGCGGGGAAGTGCAAACGTACACTTTTTCGGCCGAAAACGCGTTTTCCGGCGAAAACGCACACCAAGGCTCTTTCTGAGCAAAAGCAAGCACGGAGGACGAGAATCGCTTTTGCCCTGCGTAGCGTTCCGGGCAGCGGGTAGAACCAGGCAGAGAATTCCCGGCTAGCAGCTTCCCTGTGGCGGGGAAGTGCAAACGTACACGTTTTCGGCCGAAAACGCGTTTTCAAGCGAAAACGCACACCACGGCTCTTTCTGAGAAAAAGCAAGCACGGAGGACGAGAACCGCTTTTGCCCTGCGTAGCGTTCCGGGCAGCGGGTAGAACCAGGCAGAGAATTCCCGGCTAGCAGCTTCCCTGTGGCGGGGAAGTGCAAACGTACACGTTTTCGGCCGAAAACAAGTTTTCCGGCAAAAACGCACACCACGGCTCTTTCTGAGCAAAAGCAAGCACGGAGGACGAGAATCGCTTTTGCCCTGCGTAGCGTTCCGGGCAGCGGGTAAAACCAGTCAGAGAATTCCCGGCTAACACCTTCCCTGTGGCGGGGAAGTGCAAACGTACACGTTTTCGGCCGAAAACGCGTTTTCAAGCGAAAAGGCACACCACGGCTTTTTCTGACAAAAGGCAAGCACGGAGGACGAGAATCGCTTTTGCCCTGCGTAGCGTTCCGGGCAGCGGGTAGAACCAGGCAGAGAATTCCCGGCTAGCAGCTTCCCTGTGGCGGGGAAGTGCAAACGTACACGTTTTCGGCCGAAAACGCGTTTTCAAGCGAAAACGCACACCAAGGCTCTTTCTGAGAAAAAGCAAGCACGGAGGACGAGAATCGCTTTTGCCCTGCGTAGCGTTCCGGGCAGCGGGTAGAACCAGGCAGAGAATTCCCGGCTAGCAGCTTCCCTGTGGCGGGGAAGTGCAAACGTACACGTTTTCGGCCGAAAACGCGTTTTCAAGCGAAAACGCACACCAAGGCTCTTTCTGAGCAAAAGCAAGCACGGAGGACGAGAATCGCTTTTGCCCTGCGTAGCGTTCCGGGCAGCGGGTAGAACCAGGCAGAGAATTCCCGGCTAGCAGCTTCCCTGTGGCGGGGAAGTGCAAACGTACACGTTTTCGGCCGAAAACGAGTTTTCCGGCAAAAACGCACACCACGGCTCTTTCTGAGCAAAAGCAAGCACGGAGGACGAGAATCGCTTTTGCCCTGCGTAGCGTTCAGGGCAGCGGGTAAAACCAGGCAGAGAATTCCCGGCTAACACCTTCCCTGTGGCGGGGAAGTGCAAACGTACACGTTTTCGGCCGAAAACGCGTTTTCAAGCGAAAAGGCACACCACGGCTTTTTCTGAGAAAAGGCAAGCACGGAGGACGAGAACCGCTTTTGCCCTGCGTAGCGTTCCGGGCAGCGGGTAAAACCAGGCAGAGAATTCCCGGCTAGCAGCTTCCCTGTGGCGGGGAAGTGCAAACGTACACGTTTTTGGCCGAAAACGCGTTTTCAAGCGAAAACGCACACCACGGCTCTTTCTGAGAAAAAGCAAGCACGGAGGACGAGAATCGCTTTTGCCCTGCGTAGCGTTCCGTGCAGCGGGTAAAACCAGGCAGAGAATTCCCGGCTAGCAGCTTCCCTGTGGCGGGGAAGTGCAAACGTACACGTTTTCGGCCGAAAACGCGTTTTCAAGCGAAAACGCACACCAAGGCTCTTTCTGAGCAAAAGCAAGCACGGAGGACGAGAATCGCTTTTGCCCTGCGTAGCGTTCCGGTCAGCGGGTAGAACCAGGCAATGAATTCCCGGCTAGCAGATTCCCTGTGGCGGGGAAGTGCAAACGTACACGTTTTCGGCCGAAAACGAGTTTTCCGGCAAAAACGCACACCACGGCACTTTCTGAGCAAAAGCAATCACGGAGGACGAGAATCGCTTTTGCCCTGCGTAGCGTTCAGGGCAGCGGGTAAAACCAGGCAGAGAATTCCAGGCTAGCAGCTTCCCTGTGGCGGGGAAGTGCAAACGTACACGTTTTCGGCCGAAAACGCGTTTTCCGGCGAAAACGCACACCAAGGCTCTTTCTGAGCAAAAGCAAGCACGGAGGACGAGAATCGCTTTTGCCCTGCGTAGCGTTCCAGGCAGCGGGTAAAACCAGGCAGAGAATTCCCGGCTAGCAGGTTCCCTGTGGCGGGGAAGTGCAAACGTACACGTTTTCGGCCGAAAACGCGTTTTCCGGCGAAAACGCACACCAAGGCTCTTTCTGAGCAAAAGCAAGCACGGAGGACGAGAATCGCTTTTGCCCTGCGTAGCGTTCCAGGCAGCGGGTAAAACCAGGCAGAGAATTCCCGGCTAGCAGCTTCCCTGTGGCGGGGAAGTGCAAACGTACACGTTTTCGGCCGAAAACGAGTTTTCCGGCAAAAACGCACACAACGGCACTTTCTGAGCAAAAGCAAGCACGGAGGAAGAGAATCGCTTTTGCCCTGAGTAGCGTTCAGGGCAGCGGGTAAAACCAGGCAGAGAATTCCCGTCTAACAGCTTCCCTGTGGCGGGGAAGTGCAAACGTACACGTTTTCGGCCGAAAACGCGTTTTCCGGCGAAAACGCACACCAAGGCTCTTTCTGAGCAAAAGCAAGCACGGAGGACGAGAATCGCTTTTGCCCTGCGTAGCGTTCCGGGCAGCGGGTAGAACCAGGCAGAGAATTCCCGGCTAGCAGCTTCCCTGTGGCGGGGAAGTGCAAACGTACACGTTTTCGGCCGAAAACGCGTTTGCCGGCGAAAACGCACACCACGGCTCTTTCTGAGAAAAAGCAAGCACGGAGGACGAGAACCGCTTTTGCCCTGCGTAGCGTTCCGGGCAGCGGGTAGAACCAGGCAGAGAATTCCCGGCTAGCAGCTTCCCTGTGGCGGGGAAGTGCAAACGTACACGTTTTCGGCCGAAAACGAGTTTTCCGGCAAAAACGCACACCACGGCTCTTTCTGAGCAAAAGCAAGCACGGAGGACGAGAATCGCTTTTGCCCTGCGTAGCGTTCAGGGCAGCGGGTAAAACCAGTCAGAGAATTCCCGGCTAACACCTTCCCTGTGGCGGGGAAGTGCAAACGTACACGTTTTCGGCCGAAAACGCGTTTTCAAGCGAAAAGGCACACCACGGCTTTTTCTGACAAAACGCAAGCACGGAGGACGAGAATCGATTTTGCCCTGCGTAGCGTTCCGGGCAGCGGGTAGAACCAGGCAGAGAATTCCCGGCTAGCAGCTTCCCTGTGGCGGGGAAGTGCAAACGTACACGTTTTCGGCCGAAAACGCGTTTTCAAGCGAAAACGCACACCAAGGCTCTTTCTGAGCAAAAGCAAGCACGGAGGACGAGAATCGCTTTTGCCCTGCGTAGCGTTCCGGGCAGCGGGTAGAACCAGGCAGAGAATTCCCGGCTAGCAGCTTCCCTGTGGCGGGGAAGTGCAAACGTACACGTTTTCGGCCGAAAACGCGTTTTCAAGCGAAAACGCACACCAAGGCTCTTTCTGAGAAAAAGCAAGCACGGAGGACGAGAATCGCTTTTGCCCTGCGTAGCGTTCCGGTCAGCGGGTAGAACCAGGCAGAGAATTCCCGGCTAGCAGCTTCCCTGTGGCGGGGAAGTGCAAACGTACACTTTTTCGGCCGAAAACGCGTTTTCAAGCGAAAACGCACACCAAGGCTCTTTCTGAGAAAAAGCAAGCACGGAGGACGAGAATCGCTTTTGCCCTGCGTAGCGTTCCGGGCAGCGGGTAGAACCAGGCAGAGAATTCCCGGCTAGCAGCTTCCCTGTGGCGGGGAAGTGCAAACGTACACGATTTCGGCCGAAAACGAGTTTTCCGGCAAAAACGCACACCACGGCACTTTCTGAGCAAAAGCAAGCACGGAGGACGAGAATCGCTTTTGCCCTGCGTAGCGTTCCGGGCAGCGGGTAAAACCAGGCAGAGAATTCCCGTCTAGCAGCTTCCCTGTGGCGGGGAAGTGCAAACGTACACGTTTTCGGCCGAAAACGCGTTTTCAAGCGAAAACGCACACCAAGGCTCTTTCTGAGCAAAAGCAAGCACGGAGGACGAGAATCGCTTTTGCCCTGCGTAGCGTTCCAGACAGCGGGTAAAACCAGGCAGAGAATTCCCGGCTAGCAGCTTCCCTGTGGCGGGGAAGTGCAAACGTACACGTTTTCGGCCGAAAACGAGTTTTCAAGCGAAAACGCACACCAAGGCTCTTTCGGAGAAAAAGCAAGCACGGAGGACGAGAATCGCTTTTGCCCTGCGTAGCGTTCCGGGCAGCGGGTAGAACCAGGCAGAGAATTCCCGGCTAGCAGCTTCCCTGTGGCGGGGAAGTGCAAACGTACACGTTTTCGGCCGAAAACGCGTTTTCAAGCGAAAACGCACACCAAGGCTCTTTCTGAGAAAAAGCAAGCACGGAGGACGAGAATCGATTTTTCCCTGCGTAGCGTTCCGGGCAGCGGGTAAAACCAGGCAGAGAATTCCCGGCTAGCAGCTTCCCTGTGGCGGGGAAGTGCAAACGTACACGTTTTCGGCCGAAAACGCGTTTTCAAGCGAAAACGCACACCAAGGCTCTTTCTGAGCAAAAGCAAGCACGGAGGACGAGAATCGCTTTTGCCCTGCGTAGCGTTCCGGGCTGCGGGTAGAACCAGGCAGAGAATTCCCGGCTAGCAGCTTCCCTGTGGCGGGGAAGTGCAAACGTACACGTTTTCAGCCGAAAACGCGTTTTCAAGCGAAAACGCACACCAAGGCTCTTTCTGAGCAAAAGCAAGCACGGAGGACGAGAATCGCTTTTGCCCTGCGTAGCGTTCCGGGCAGCGGGTAGAACCAGGCAGAGAATTCCCGGCTAGCAGCTTCCCTGTGGCGGGGAAGTGCAAACGTACACGTTTTCGGCCGAAAACGCGTTTTCAAGCGAAAACGCACACCAAGGCTCTTTCTGAGAAAAAGCAAGCACGGAGGACGAGAATCGCTTTTGCCCTGCGTAGCGTTCCGGGCAGCGGGTAGAACCAGGCAGAGAATTCCCGGCTAGCAGCTACCCTGTGGCGGGGAAGTGCAAACGTACACGTTTTCGGCCGAAAACGAGTTTTCCGGCAAAAACGCACACCACGGCTCTTTCTGAGCAAAAGCAAGCACGGAGGACGAGAATCGCTTTTGCCCTGCGTAGCGTTCAGGGCAGCGGGTAAAACCAGGCAGAGAATTCACGGCTAGCAGCTTCCCTGTGGCGGGGAAGTGCAAACGTACACGTTTTCGGCCGAAAACGCGTTTTCAAGCGAAAAGGCACACCACGGCTTTTTCTGAGAAAAGGCAAGCACGGAGGACGAGAATCGATTTTGCCCTGCGTAGCGTTCCGGGCAGCGGGTAAAACCAGGCAGAGAATTCCCGGCTAGCAGATTCCCTGTGGCGGGGAAGTGCAAACGTACACGTTTTCAGCCTAAAACGCGTTTTCAAGCGAAAACGCACACCAAGGCTCTTTCTGAGAAAAAGCAAGCACGGAGGACGAGAATCGCTTTTGCCCTGCGTAGCGTTCCGGGCAGCGGGTAAAACCAGGCAGAGAATTCCCGGCTAGCAGCTTCCCTGTGGCGGGGAAGTGCAAACGTACACGTTTTCGGCCGAAAACGCGTTTTCCGGCGGAAACGCACACCAAGGCTCTTTCTGAGCAAAAGCAAGCACGGAGGACGAGAATCGCTTTTGCCCTGCGTAGCGTTCCAGGCAGCGGGTAAAACCAGGCAGAGAATTCCCGGCTAGCAGCTTCCCTGTGGCGGGGAAGGGCAAACGTACACGTTTTCGGCCGAAAACGCGTTTTCACGCGAAAACGCACACCAAGGCTCTTTCTGGGCAAAAGCAAGCACGGAGGACGAGAATCGCTTTTGCCCTGCGTAGCGTTCCGGGCAGCGGGTAGAACCAGGCAGAGAATTCCCGGCTAGCAGCTTCCCTGTGGCGGGGAAGTGCAAACGTACACGTTTTCGGCCGAAAACGCGTTTTCAAGCGAAAACGCACACCAAGGCTCTTTCTGAGAAAAAGCAAGCACGGAGGAAGAGAATCGCTTTTGCCCTGCGTAGCGTTCAGGGCAGCGGGTAAAACCAGGCAGAGAATTCCCGTCTAGCAGCTTCCCTGTGGCGGGGAAGTGCAAACGTACACGTTTTCGGCCGAAAACGCGTTTTCCGGCGAAAACGCACACCAAGGCTCTTTCTGAGCAAAAGCAAGCACGGAGGACGAGAATCGCTTTTGCCCTGCGTAGCGTTCCGGGCAGCGGGTAGAACCAGGCAGAGAATTCCCGGCTAGCAGCTTCCCTGTGGCGGGGAAGTGCAAACGTACACGTTTTCGGCCGAAAACGCGTTTTCAAGCGAAAACGCACACCACGGCTCTTTCTGAGAAAAAGCAAGCACGGAGGACGAGAACCGCTTTTGCCCTGCGTAGCGTTCCGGGCAGCGGGTAGAACCAGGCAGAGAATTCCCGGCTAGCAGCTTCCCTGTGGCGGGGAAGTGCAAACGTACACGTTTTCGGCCGAAAACGAGTTTTCCGGCAAAAACGCACACCACGGCTCTTTCTGAGCAAAAGCAAGCACGGAGGACGAGAATCGCTTTTGCCCTGCGTAGCGTTCAGGGCAGCGGGTAAAACCAGTCAGAGAATTCCCGGCTAACACCTTCCCTGTGGCGGGGAAGTGCAAACGTACACGTTTTCGGCCGAAAAAGCGTTTTCAAGCGAAAAGGCACACCACGGCTTTTTCTGACAAAAGGCAAGCACGGAGGACGAGAATCGATTTTGCCCTGCGTAGCGTTCCGGGCAGCGGGTAGAACCAGGCAGAGAATTCCCGGCTAGCAGCTTCCCTGTGGCGGGGAAGTGCAAACGTACACGTTTTCGGCCGAAAACGCGTTTTCAAGCAAAAAAGCACACCAAGGCTCTTTCTGAGCAAAAGCAAGCACGGAGGACGAGAATCGCTTTTGCCCTGCGTAGCGTTCCGGGCAGCGGGTAGAACCAGGCATAGAATTCCCGGCTAGCAGCTTCCCTGTGGCGGGGAAGTGCAAACGTACACGTTTTCGGCCGAAAACGCGTTTTCAAGCGAAAACGCACACCAAGGCTCTTTCTGAGAAAAAGCAAGCACGGAGGACGAGAATCGCTTTTGCCCTGCGTAGCGTTCCGGTCAGCGGGTAGAACCAGGCAGAGAATTCCCGGCTAGCAGCTTCCCTGTGGCGGGGAAGTGCAAACGTACACTTTTTCGGCCGAAAACGCGTTTTCAAGCGAAAACGCACACCAAGGCTCTTTCTGAGAAAAAGCAAGCACGGAGGACGAGAATCGCTTTTGCCCTGCGTAGCGTTCCGGGCAGCGGGTAAAACCAGGCAGAGAATTCCCGGCTAGCAGCTTCCCTGTGGCGGGGAAGTGCAAACGTACACGTTTTCGGCCGAAAACGCGTTTTCAAGCGAAAACGCACACCAAGGCTCTTTCTGAGCAAAAGCAAGCACGGAGGACGAGAATCGCTTTTGCCCTGCGTAGCGTTCCGGGCAGCGGGTAGAACCAGGCAGAGAATTCCCGGCTAGCAGCTTCCCTGTGGCGGGGAAGTGCAAACGTACACGTTTTCGGCCGAAAACGCGTTTTCAAGCGAAAACGCACACCAAGGCTCTTTCTGAGAAAAAGCAAGCACGGAGGACGAGAATCGCTTTTGCCCTGCGTAGCGTTCCGGGCAGCGGGTAGAACCAGGCAGAGAATTCCCGGCTAGGAGCTTCCCTGTGGCGGGGAAGTGCAAACGTACACGTTTTCGGCCGAAAACGAGTTTTCCGGCAAAAACGCACACCACGGCACTTTCTGAGCAAAAGCAAGCACGGAGGACGAGAATCGCTTTTGCCCTGCGTAGCGTTCAGGGCAGCGGGTAAAACCAGGCAGAGAATTCCCGTCTAGCAGCTTCCCTGTGGCGGGGAAGTGCAAACGTACACGTTTTCGGCCGAAAACGCGTTTTCAAGCGAAAACGCACACCAAGGCTCTTTCTGAGCAAAAGCAAGCACGGAGGACGAGAATCGCTTTTGCCCTGCGTAGCGTTCCAGACAGCGGGTAAAACCAGGCAGAGAATTCCCGGCTAGCAGCTTCCCTGTGGCGGGGAAGTGCAAACGTACACGTTTTCGGCCGAAAACGCGTTTTCAAGCGAAAACGCACACCAAGGCTCTTTCTGAGAAAAAGCAAGCACGGAGGACGAGAATCGCTTTTGCCCTGCGTAGCGTTCCGGGCAGCGGGTAAAACCAGGCAGAGAATTCCCGGCTAGCAGCTTCCCTGTGGCGGGGAAGTGCAAACGTACACGTTTTCGGCCGAAAACGCGTTTTCAAGCGAAAACGCACACCAAGGCTCTTTCTGAGCAAAAGCAAGCACGGAGGACGAGAATCGCTTTTGCCCTGCGTAGCGTTACGGGCAGCGGGTAGAACCAGGCAGAGAATTCCCGGCTAGCAGCTTCCCTGTGGCGGGGAAGTGCAAACGTACACGTTTTCGGCCGAAAACGCGTTTTCAAGCGAAAACGCACACCAAGGCTCTTTCTGAGCAAAAGCAAGCACGGAGGACGAGAATCGCTTTTGCCCTGCGTAGCGTTCCGGGCAGCGGGTAGAACCAGGCAGAGAATTCCCGGCTAGCAGCTTCCCTGTGGCGGGGAAGTGCAAACGTACACGTTTTCGGCCGAAAACGCGTTTTCAAGCGAAAACGCACACCAAGGCTCTTTCTGAGAAAAAGCAAGCACGGAGGACGAGAATCGCTTTTGCCCTGCGTAGCGTTCCGGGCAGCGGGTAGAACCAGGCAGAGAATTCCCGGCTAGCAGCTACCCTGAGGCGGGGAAGTGCAAACGTACACGTTTTCGGCCGAAAACGAGTTTTCCGGCAAAAACGCACAACACGGCTCTTTCTGAGCAAAAGCAAGCACGGAGGACGAGAATCGCTTTTGCCCTGCGTAGCGTTCAGGGCAGCGGGTAAAACCAGGCAGAGAATTCCCGTCTAGCAGCTTCCCTGTGGCGGGGAAGTGCAAACGTACACGTTTTCGGCCGAAAACGCGTTTTCAAGCGAAAAGGCACACCACGGCTTTTTCTGAGAAAAGGCAAGCACGGAGGACGAGAATCGCTTTTGCCCTGCGTAGCGTTCCGGGCAGCGGGTAAAACCAGGCAGAGAATTCCCGGCTAGCAGCTTCCCTGTGGCGGGGAAGTGCAAACGTACACGTTTTAGGCCGAAAACGCGTTTTCAAGCGAAAACGCACACCAAGGCTCTTTCTGAGAAAAAGCAAGCACGGAGGACGAGAATCGCTTTTGCCCTGCGTAGCGTTCCGGGCAGCGGGTAAAACCAGGCAGAGAATTCCCGGCTAGCAGCTTCCCTGTGGCGGGGAAGTGCAAACGTACACGTTTTCGGCCGAAAACGCGTTTTCAAGCGAAAACGCACACCAAGGCTCTTTCTGAGCAAAAGCAAGCACGGAGGACGAGAATCGCTTTTGCCCTGCGTAGCGTTCCGGGCAGCGGGTAGAACTAGGCAGAGAATTCCCGGCTAGCAGCTTCCCTGTGGCGGGGAAGTGCAAACGTACACGTTTTCGGCCGAAAACGAGTTTTCCGGCAGAAACGCACACCACGGCACTTTCTGAGCAAAAGCAATCACGGAGGACGAGAATCGCTTTTGCCCTGCGTAGCGTTCAGGGCAGCGGGTAAAACCAGGCAGAGAATTCCAGGCTAGCAGCTTCCCTGTGGCGGGGAAGTGCAAACGTACACGTTTTCGGCCGAAAACGCGTTTTCCGGCGAAAACGCACACCAAGGCTCTTTCTGAGCAAAAGCAAGCACGGAGGACGAGAATCGCTTTTGCCCTGCGTAGCGTTCCAGGCAGCGGGTAAAACCAGGCAGAGAATTCCCGGCTAGCAGCTTCCCTGTGGCGGGGAAGTGCAAACGTACACGTTTTCGGCCGAAAACGCGTTTTCACGCGAAAACGCACACCAAGGCTCTTTCTGAGCAAAAGCAAGCACGGAGGACGAGAATCGCTTTTGCCCAGCGTAGCGTTCCGGGCAGCGAGTAGAACCAGGCAGAGAATTCCCGGCTAGCAGCTTCCCTGTGGCGGGGAAGTGCAAACGTACACGTTTTCGGCCGAAAACGCGTTTTCAAGCGAAAACGCACACCAAGGCTCTTTCTGAGAAAAAGCAAGCACGGAGGACGAGAATCGCTTTTGCCCTGCGTAGCGTTCCGGGCAGCGGGTAAAACCAGGCAGAGAATTCCCGGCTAGCAGCTTCCCTGTGGCGGGGAAGTGCAAACGTACACGTTTTCGGCCGAAAACGCGTTTTCAAGCGAAAACGCACACCAAGGCTCTTTCTGGGCAAAAGCAAGCACGGAGGACGAGAAACGCTTTTGCCCTGCGTAGCGTTCCGGGCAGCGGGTAGAACCAGGCAGAGAATTCCCGGCTAGCAGCTTCCCTGTGGCGGGGAAGTGCAAACGTACACGTTTTCGGCCGAAAACGCGTTTTCAAGCGAAAACGCACACCAAGGCTCTTTCTGAGAAAAAGCAAGCACGGAGGACGAGAATCGCTTTTGCCCTGCGTAGCGTTCCGGGCAGCGGGTAGAACCAGGCAGAGAATTCCCGGCTAGCAGCTTCCCTGTGGCGGGGAAGTGCAAACGTACACGTTTTCGGCCGAAAACGCGTTTTCAAGCGAAAACGCACACCAAGGCTCTTTCTGAGCAAAAGCAAGCACGGAGGACGAGAATCGCTTTTGCCCTGCGTAGCGTTCCGGGCAGCGGGTAGAACTAGGCAGAGAATTCCCGGCTAGCATCTTCCCTGTGGCGGGGAAGTGCAAACGTACACGTTTTCGGCCGAAAACGCGTTTTCAAGCGAAAACGCACACCAAGGCTCTTTCTGAGAAAAAGCAAGCACGGAGGACGAGAATCGCTTTTGCCCTGCGTAGCGTTCCGGGCAGCGGGTAGAACCAGGCAGAGAATTCCCGGCTAGCAGCTTCCCTGTGGCGGGGAAGTGCAAACGTACACGTTTTCGGCCGAAAACGAGTTTTCCGGCAAAAACGCACACCACGGCTCTTTCTGAGACAAAGCAAGCACGGAGGACGAGAATCGCTTTTGCCCTGCGTAGCGTTCCGTGCAGCAGGTAAAACCAGGCAGAGAATTCCCGGCTAGCAGCTTCCCTGTGGCGGGGAAGTGCAAACGTACACGTTTTCCGGCGAAAACGCACACCAAGGCTCTTTCTGAGCAAAAGCAAGCACGGAGGACGAGAATCGCTTTTGCCCTGCGTAGCGTTCCGGGCAGCGGGCAAAGCCAGGCAGAGAATTCCCGGCTAGCAGCTTCCCTGTGGCGGGGAAGTGCAAACGTACACGTTTTCGGCCGAAAACGCGTTTTCAAGCGAAAAGGCACACCACGGCTTTTTCTGAGAAAAGGCAAGCACGGAGGACGAGAGTCGCTTTTGCCCTGCGTAGCGTTCCGGGCAGCGGGTAAAACCAGGCAGAGAATTCCCGGCTAGCAGCTTCCCTGTGGCGGGGAAGTGCAAACGTACACGTTTTCGGCCGAAAATGCGTTTTCAAGCGAAAACGCACACCAAGGCTCTTTCTGAGCAAAAGCAAGCACGGAGGACGAGAATCGCTTTTGCCCTGCGTAGCGTTCCGGGCAGCGGGTAGAACCAGGCAGAGAATTCCCGGCTAGCAGCTTCCCTGTGGCGGGGAAGTGCAAACGTACACGTTTTCGGCCGAAAACGCGTTTTCAAGCGAAAACGCACACCAAGGGTCTTTCTGAGAAAAAGCAAGCACGGAGGACGAGAATCGCTTTTGCCCTGCGTAGCGTTCCGGGCAGCGGGTAGAACCAGGCAGAGAATTCCCGGCTAGCAGCTTCCCTGTGGCGGGGAAGTGCAAACGTACACGTTTTCGGCCGAAAACGCGTTTTCAAGCGAAAACGCACACCAAGGCTCTTTCTGAGAAAAAGCAAGCACGGAGGACGAGAATCGATTTTGCCCTGCGTAGCGTTCCGGGCAGCGGGTAAAACCAGGCAGAGAATTCCCGGCTAGCAGCTTCCCTGTGGCGGGGAAGTGCAAACGTACACGTTTTCGGCCGAAAACGCGTTTTCAAGCGAAAACGCACACGAAGGCTCTTTCTGAGAAAAAGCAAGCACGGAGGACGAGAATCGCTTTTGCCCTGCGTAGCGTTCCGGGCAGCGGGTAGAACCAGGCAGAGAATTCCCGGCTAGCAGCTTCCCTGTGGCGGGGAAGTGCAAACGTACACGTTTTCGGCCGAAAACGCGTTTTCAAGCGAAAACGCACACCAAGGCTCTTTCGGAGAAAAAGCAAGCACGGAGGACGAGAATCGCTTTTGCCCTGCGTAGCGTTCCGGGCAGCGGGTAGAACCAGGCAGAGAATTCCCGGCTAGCAGCTTCCCTGTGGCGGGGAAGTGCAAACGTACACGTTTTCGGCCGAAAACGCGTTTTCAAGCGAAAACGCACACCAAGGCTCTTTCTGAGAAAAAGCAAGCACGGAGGACGAGAATCGCTTTTGCCTTGCGTAGCGTTCCGGGCAGCAGGTAAAACCAGGCAGAGAATTCCCGGCTAGCAGCTTCCCTGTGGCGGGGAAGTGCAAACGTACACGTTTTCGGCCGAAAACGCGTTTTCAAGCGAAAACGCACACCAAGGCTCTTTCTGAGAAAAAGCAAGCACGGAGGACGAGAATCGATTTTGCCCTGCGTAGCGTTCCGTGCAGCGGGTAGAACCAGGCAGAGAATTCCCGGCTAGCAGCTTCCCTGTGGCGGGGAAGTGCAAACGTACACGTTTTCGGCCGAAAACGCGTTTTCAAGCGAAAACGCACACCAAGGCTCTTTCTGAGCAAAAGCAAGCACGGAGGACGAGAATCGCTTTTGCCCTGCGTAGCGTTCCGGGCAGCGGGTAGAACTAGGCAGAGAATTCCCGGCTAGCATCTTCCCTGTGGAGGGGAAGTGCAAACGTACACGTTTTCGGCCGAAAACGCGTTTTCAAGCGAAAACGCACACCAAGGCTCTTTCTGAGAAAAAGCAAGCACGGAGGACGAGAATCGCTTTTGCCCTGCGTAGCGTTCCGGGCAGCGGGTAGAACCAGGCAGAGAATTCCCGGCTAGCAGCTTCCCTGTGGCGGGGAAGTGCAAACGTACACGTTTTCGGCCGAAAACGAGTTTTCCGGCAAAAACGCACACCACGGCTCTTTCTGAGACAAAGCAAGCACGGAGGACGAGAATCGCTTTTGCCCTGCGTAGCGTTCCGTGCAGCAGGTAAAACCAGGCAGAGAATTCCCGGCTAGCAGCTTCCCTGTGGCGGGGAAGTGCAAACGTACACGTTTTCCGGCGAAAACGCACACCAAGGCTCTTTCTGAGCAAAAGCAAGCACGGAGGACGAGAATCGCTTTTGCCCTGCGTAGCGTTTCGGGCAGCGGGCAAAGCCAGGCAGAGAATTCCCGGCTAGCAGCTTCCCTGTGGCGGGGAAGTGCAAACGTACACGTTTTCGGCCGAAAACGCGTTTTCAAGCGAAAAGGCACACCACGGCTTTTTCTGAGAAAAGGCAAGCACGGAGGACGAGAGTCGCTTTTGCCCTGCGTAGCGTTCCGGGCAGCGGGTAAAACCAGGCAGAGAATTCCCGGCTAGCAGCTTCCCTGTGGCGGGGAAGTGCAAACGTACACGTTTTCGGCCGAAAACGCGTTTTCAAGCGAAAACGCACACCAAGGCTCTTTCTGAGCAAAAGCAAGCACGGAGGACGAGAATCGCTTTTGCCCTGCGTAGCGTTCCGGGCAGCGGGTAGAACCAGGCAGAGAATTCCCGGCTAGCAGCTTCCCTGTGGCGGGGAAGTGCAAACGTACACGTTTTCGGCCGAAAACGCGTTTTCAAGCGAAAACGCACACCAAGGGTCTTTCTGAGCAAAAGCAAGCACGGAGGACGAGAATCGCTTTTGCCCTGCGTAGCGTTCCGGGCAGCGGGTAGAACCAGGCAGAGAATTCCCGGCTAGCAGCTTCCCTGTGGCGGGGAAGTGCAAACGTACACGTTTTCGGCCGAAAACGCGTTTTCAAGCGAAAACGCACACCAAGGCTCTTTCTGAGAAAAAGCAAGCACGGAGGACGAGAATCGATTTTGCCCTGCGTAGCGTTCCGGGCAGCGGGTAAAACCAGGCAGAGAATTCCCGGCTAGCAGCTTCCCTGTGGCGGGGAAGTGCAAACGTACACGTTTTCGGCCGAAAACGCGTTTTCAAGCGAAAACGCACACCAAGGCTCTTTCTGAGCAAAAGCAAGCACGGAGGACGAGAATCGCTTTTGCCCTGCGTAGCGTTCCGGGCAGCGGGTAGAACCAGGCAGAGAATTCCCGGCTAGCAGCTTCCCTGTGGCGGGGAAGTGCAAACGTACACGTTTTCGGCCGAAAACGCGTTTTCAAGCGAAAACGCACACCAAGGCTCTTTCGGAGAAAAAGCAAGCACGGAGGACGAGAATCGCTTTTGCCCTGCGTAGCGTTCCGGGCAGCGGGTAGAACCAGGCAGAGAATTCCCGGCTAGCAGCTTCCCTGTGGCGGGGAAGTGCAAACGTACACGTTTTCGGCCGAAAACGCGTTTTCAAGCGAAAACGCACACCAAGGCTCTTTCTGAGAAAAAGCAAGCACGGAGGACGAGAATCGCTTTTGCCTTGCGTAGCGTTCCGGGCAGCAGGTAAAACCAGGCAGAGAATTCCCGGCTAGCAGCTTCCCTGTGGCGGGGAAGTGCAAACGTACACGTTTTCGGCCGAAAACGCGTTTTCAAGCGAAAACGCACTCCAAGGCTCTTTCTGGGCAAAAGCAAGCACGGAGGACGAGAAACGCTTTTGCCCTGCGTAGCGTTCCGGGCAGCGGGTAGAACCAGGCAGAGAATTCCCGGCTAGCAGCTTCCCTGTGGCGGGGAAGTGCAAACGTACACGTTTTCTGCCGAAAACGCGTTTTCAAGCGAAAACGCACACGAAGGCTCTTTCTGAGAAAAAGCAAGCACGGAGGACGAGAATCGCTTTTGCCCTGCGTAGCGTTCCGGGCAGCGGGTAGAACCAGGCAGAGAATTCCCGGCTAGCAGCTTCCCTGTGGCGGGGAAGTGCAAACGTACACGTTTTCGGCCGAAAACGCGTTTTCCGGCGGAAACGCACACCAAGGCTCTTTCTGAGCAAAAGCAAGCACGGAGGACGAGAATCGCTTTTGCCCTGCGTAGCGTTCCAGGCAGCGGGTAAAACCAGGCAGAGAATTCCCGGCTAGCAGCTTCCCTGTGGCGGGGAAGTGCAAACGTACACGTTTTCGGCCGAAAACGCGTTTTCAAGCGAAAACGCACACCAAGGCTCTTTCTGAGAAAAAGCAAGCACGGAGGACGAGAATCGCTTTTGCCCTGCGTAGCGTTCCGGGCAGCGGGTAGAACCAGGCAGAGAATTCCCGGCTAGCAGCTTCCCTGTGGCGGGGAAGTGCAAACGTACACGTTTTCGGCCGAAAACGAGTTTTCCGGCAAAAACGCACACCACGGCTCTTTCTGAGCAAAAGAAAGCACGGAGGACAAGAATCGCTTTTGCCCTGCGTAGCGTTCAGGGCAGCGGGTAAAACCAGGCAGAGAATTCCCGGCTAGCAGCTTCCCTGAGGCGGGGAAGTGCAAACGTACACGTTTTCGGCCGAAAACGCGTTTTCAAGCGAAAACGCACACCAAGGCTCTTTCTGAGCAAAAGCAAGCAGGGAGGACGAGAACCGCTTTTGCCCTGCGTAGCGTTCCGGGCAGCGGGTAGAACCAGGCAGAGAATTCCCGGCTAGCAGCTTCCCTGTGGCGGGGAAGTGCAAACGTACACGTTTTCGGCCGAAAACGCGTTTTCAAGCGAAAAGGCACACCACGGCTTTTTCTGAGAAAAGGCAAGCACGGAGGACGAGAATCGCTTTTGCCCTGCGTAGCGTTCCGGGGACCGGGTAGAACCAGGCAGAGAATTCCCGGCTAGCTGCTTCCCTGTGGCGGGGAAGTGCAAACGTACATGTTTTCGGCCGAAAACGCGTTTTCCGGCGAAAACGCACACCACGGCTCCTTCTGAGAAAAAGCAAGCACGGAGGACGAGAATCGCTTTTGCCCTGTGTAGCGTTCCGGGCAGCGGGTAGAACCAGGCAGAGAATTCCCGGCTAGCAGCTTCCCTGTGGCGGGGAAGTGCAAAAGTACACGTTTTCGGCCGAAAACGCGTTTTCAAGCGAAAACGCACACCAAGGCTCTTTCTGAGCAAAAGCAAGCACGGAGGACGAGAATCGCTTTTGCCCTGCGTAGCGTTCCGGGCAGCGGGTAGAACCAGGCAGAGAATTCCCGGCTAGCAGCTTCCCTGTGGCGGGGAAGTGCAAACGTACACGTTTTCGGCCGAAAACGCGTTTTCAAGCGAAAACGCACACCAAGGCTCTTTCTGAGAAAAAGCAAGCACGGAGGACGAGAATCGATTTTGCCCTGCGTAGCGTTCCGGGCAGCGGGTAGAACCAGGCAGAGAATTCCCGGCTAGCAGCTTCCCTGTGGCGGGGAAGTGCAAACGTACACGTTTTCGACCGAAAACGCGTTTTCAAGCGAAAACGCACACCAAGGCTCTTTCTGAGAAAAAGCAAGCACGGAGGACGAGAATCGCTTTTGCCCTGCGTAGCGTTCCGTGCAGCGGGTAAAACCAGGCAGAGAATTCCCGGCTAGCAGCTTCCCTGTGGCGGGGAAGTGCAAACGTACACGTTTTCGGCCGAAAACGCGTTTTCAAGCGAAAACGCACACCAAGGCTCTTTCTGAGCAAAAGCAAGCACGGAGGACGAGAATCGCTTTTGCCCTGCGTAGCGTTCCGGGCAGCGGGTAGAACCAGGCAGAGAATTCCCGGCTAGCAGCTTCCCTGTGGCGGGGAAGTGCAAACGTACACGTTTTCGGCCGAAAACGCGTTTTCAAGCGAAAACGCACACCAAGGCTCTTTCTGAGCAAAAGCAAGCACGGAGGACGAGAATCGCTTTTGCCCAGCGTAGCGTTCCGGGCAGCGAGTAGAACCAGGCAGAGAATTCCCGGCTAGCAGCTTCCCTGTGGCGGGGAAGTGCAAACGTACACGTTTTCGGCCGAAAACGCGTTTTCAAGCGAAAACTCACACCAAGGCTCTTTCTGAGAAAAAGCAAGCACGGAGGACGAGAATCGCTTTTGCCCTGCGTAGCGTTCCGGGCAGCGGGTAAAACCAGGCAGAGAATTCCCGGCTAGCAGCTTCCCTGTGGCGGGGAAGTGCAAACGTACACGTTTTCGGCCGAAAACGCGTTTTCAAGCGAAAACGCACACCAAGGCTCTTTCTGAGCAAAAGCAAGCACGGAGGACGAGAATCGCTTTTGCCTTGCGTAGCGTTCCGGGCAGCGGGTAAAACCAGGCAGAGAATTCCCGGCTAGCAGCTTCCCTGTGGCGGGGAAGTGCAAACGTACACGTTTTCGGCCGAAAATGCGTTTTCAAGCGAAAACGCACAGCAAGGCTCTTTCTGGGCAAAAGCAAGCACGGAGGACGAGAAACGCTTTTGCCCTGCGTAGCGTTCCGGGCAGCGGGTAGAACCAGGCAGAGAATTCCCGGCTAGCAGCTTCCCTGTGGCGGGGAAGTGCAAACGTACACGTTTTCGGCCGAAAACGCGTTTTCAAGCGAAAACGCACACCAAGGCTCTTTCTGAGCAAAAGCAAGCACGGAGGACGAGAATCGCTTTTGCCCTGCGTAGCGTTCCGGGCAGCGGGTAGAACTAGGCAGAGAATTCCCGGCTAGCAGCTTCCCTGTGGCGGGGAAGTGCAAACGTACACGTTTTCGGCCGAAAACGCGTTTTCAAGCGAAAACGCACACCAAGGCTCTTTCTGAGAAAAAGCAAGCACGGAGGACGAGAATCGCTTTTGCCCTGCGTAGCGTTCCGGGCAGCGGGTAGAACCAGGCAGAGAATTCCCGTCTAGCAGCTTCCCTGTGGCGGGGAAGTGCAAACGTACACGTTTTCGGCCGAAAACGCGTTTTCCGGCGGAAACGCACACCAAGGCTCTTTCTGAGCAAAAGCAAGCACGGAGGACGAGAATCGCTTTTGCCCTGCGTAGCGTTCCAGGCAGCGGGTAAAACCAGGCAGAGAATTCCCGGCTAGCAGCTTCCCTGTGGCGGGGAAGTGCAAACGTACACGTTTTCGGCCGAAAACGCGTTTTCAAGCGAAAACGCACACCAAGGCTCTTTCTGAGAAAAAGCAAGCACGGAGGACGAGAATCGCTTTTGCCCTGCGTAGCGTTCCGGGCAGCGGGTAGAACCAGGCAGAGAATTCCCGGCTAGCAGCTTCCCTGTGGCGGGGAAGTGCAAACGTACACGTTTTCGGCCGAAAACGAGTTTTCCGGCAAAAACGCACACCACGGCTCTTTCTGAGCAAAAGAAAGCACGGAGGACAAGAATCGCTTTTACCCTGCGTAGCGTTCAGGGCAGCGGGTAAAACCAGGCAGAGAATTCCCGGCTAGCAGCTTCCCTGAGGCGGGGAAGTGCAAACGTACACGTTTTCGGCCGAAAACGCGTTTTCAAGCGAAAACGCACACCAAGGCTCTTTCTGAGCAAAAGCAAGCAGGGAGGACGAGAACCGCTTTTGCCCTGCGTAGCGTTCCGGGCAGCGGGTAGAACCAGGCAGAGAATTCCCGGCTAGCAGCTTCCCTGTGGCGGGGAAGTGCAAACGTACACGTTTTCGGCCGAAAACGCGTTTTCAAGCGAAAAGGCACACCACGGCTTTTTCTGAGAAAAGGCAAGCACGGAGGACGAGAATCGCTTTTGCCCTGCGTAGCGTTCCGGGGACCGGGTAGAACCAGGCAGAGAATTCCCGGCTAGCTGCTTCCCTGTGGCGGGGAAGTGCAAACGTACATGTTTTCGGCCGAAAACGCGTTTTCCGGCGAAAACGCACACCACGGCTCCTTCTGAGAAAAAGCAAGCACGGAGGACGAGAATCGCTTTTGCCCTGCGTAGCGTTCCGGGCAGCGGGTAGAACCAGGCAGAGAATTCCCGGCTAGCAGCTTCCCTGTGGCGGGGAAGTGCAAAAGTACACGTTTTCGGCCGAAAACGCGTTTTCAAGCGAAAACGCACACCAAGGCTCTTTCTGAGCAAAAGCAAGCACGGAGGACGAGAATCGCTTTTGCCCTGCGTAGCGTTCCGGGCAGCGGGTAGAACCAGGCAGAGAATTCCCGGCTAGCAGCTTCCCTGTGGCGGGGAAGTGCAAACGTACACGTTTTCGGCCGAAAACGCGTTTTCAAGCGAAAACGCACACCAAGGCTCTTTCTGAGAAAAAGCAAGCACGGAGGACGAGAATCGCTTTTGCCCTGCGTAGCGTTCCGTGCAGCGGGTAAAACCAGGCAGAGAATTCCCGGCTAGCAGCTTCCCTGTGGCGGGGAAGTGCAAACGTACACGTTTTCGGCCGAAAACGCGTTTTCAAGCGAAAACGCACACCAAGGCTCTTTCTGAGCAAAAGCAAGCACGGAGGACGAGAATCGCTTTTGCCCTGCGTAGCGTTCCGGGCAGCGGGTAGAACCAGGCAGAGAATTCCCGGCTAGCAGCTTCCCTGTGGCGGGGAAGTGCAAACGTACACGTTTTCGGCCGAAAACGCGTTTTCAAGCGAAAACGCACACCAAGGCTCTTTCTGAGCAAAAGCAAGCACGGAGGACGAGAATCGCTTTTGCCCAGCGTAGCGTTCCGGGCAGCGAGTAGAACCAGGCAGAGAATTCCCGGCTAGCAGCTTCCCTGTGGCGGGGAAGTGCAAACGTACACGTTTTCGGCCGAAAACGCGTTTTCAAGCGAAAACGCACACCAAGGCTCTTTCTGAGAAAAAGCAAGCACGGAGGACGAGAATCGCTTTTGCCCTGCGTAGCGTTCCGGGCAGCGGGTAAAACCAGGCAGAGAATTCCCGGCTAGCATCTTCCCTGTGGCGGGGAAGTGCAAACGTACACGTTTTCGGCCGAAAACGCGTTTTCAAGCGAAAACGCACACCAAGGCTCTTTCTGAGAAAAAGCAAGCACGGAGGACGAGAATCGCTTTTGCCTTGCGTAGCGTTCCGGGCAGCGGGTAAAACCAGGCAGAGAATTCCCGGCTAGCAGCTTCCCTGTGGCGGGGAAGTGCAAACGTACACGTTTTCGGCCGAAAATGCGTTTTCAAGCGAAAACGCACAGCAAGGCTCTTTCTGGGCAAAAGCAAGCACGGAGGACGAGAAACGCTTTTGCCCTGCGTAGCGTTCCGGGCAGCGGGTAGAACCAGGCAGAGAATTCCCGGCTAGCAGCTTCCCTGTGGCGGGGAAGTGCAAACGTACACGTTTTCGGCCGAAAACGCGTTTTCAAGCGAAAACGCACACCAAGGCTCTTTCTGAGAAAAAGCAAGCACGGAGGACGAGAATCGCTTTTGCCCTGCGTAGCGTTCCGGGCAGCGGGTAGAACCAGGCAGAGAATTCCCGGCTAGCAGCTTCCCTGTGGCGGGGAAGTGCAAACGTACACGTTTTCGGCCGAAAACGCGTTTTCCGGCGGAAACGCACACCAAGGCTCTTTCTGAGCAAAAGCAAGCACGGAGGACGAGAATCGCTTTTGCCCTGCGTAGCGTTCCAGGCAGCGGGTAAAACCAGGCAGAGAATTCCCGGCTAGCAGCTTCCCTGTGGCGGGGAAGTGCAAACGTACACGTTTTCGGCCGAAAACGCGTTTTCAAGCGAAAACGCACAGCAAGGCTCTTTCTGAGAAAAAGCAAGCACGGAGGACGAGAATCGCTTTTGCCCTGCGTAGCGTTCCGTGCAGCGGGTAAAACCAGGCAGAGAATTCCCGGCTAGCAGCTTCCCTGTGGCGGGGAAGTGCAAACGTACACGTTTTCGGCCGAAAACGCGTTTTCGACCGAAAACGCGTTTTCCGGCGAAAACGCTCACCAAGGCTCTTTCTGAGAAAAAGCAAGCACGGAGGACGAGAATCGCTTTTGCCCTGCGTAGCGTTCCGGGCAGCGGGTAGAACTAGGCAGAGAATTCCCGGCTAGCAGCTTCCCTGTGGCGGGGAAGTGCAAACGTACACGTTTTCGGCCGAAAACGCGTTTTCAAGCGAAAACGCACACCAAGGCTCTTTCTGAGAAAAAGCAAGCACGGAGGACGAGAATCGCTTTTGCCCTGCGTAGCGTTCCGGGCAGCGGGTAGAACCAGGCAGAGAATTCCCGGCTAGCAGCTTCCCTGTGGCGGGGAAGTGCAAACGTACACGTTTTCGGCCGAAAACGCGTTTTCCGGCGGAAACGCACACCAAGGCTCTTTCTGAGCAAAAGCAAGCACGGAGGACGAGAATCGCTTTTGCCCTGCGTAGCGTTCCAGGCAGCGGGTAAAACCAGGCAGAGAATTCCCGGCTAGCAGCTTCCCTGTGGCGGGGAAGTGCAAACGTACACGTTTTCGGCCGAAAACGCGTTTTCAAGCGAAAACGCACACCAAGGCTCTTTCTGAGCAAAAGCAAGCACGGAGGACGAGAATCGCTTTTGCCCTGCGTAGCGTACCGGGCAGCGGGTAGAACCAGGCAGAGAATTCCCGGCTAGCAGCTTCCCTGTGGCGGGGAAGTGCAAACGTACACGTTTTCGGCCGAAAACGAGTTTTCCGGCAAAAACGCACACCACGGCTCTTTCTGAGACAAAGCAAGCACGGAGGACGAGAATCGCTTTTGCCCTGCGTAGCGTTCCGTGCAGCGGGTAAAACCAGGCAGAAAATTCCCGGCTAGCAGCTTCCCTGTGGCGGGGAAGTGCAAACGTACACGTTTTCGGCCGAAAACGCACACCAAGGCTCTTTCTGAGCAAAAGCAAGCACGGAGGACGAGAATCGCTTTTGCCCTGCGTAGCGTTCCGGGCAGCGGGCAAAGCCAGGCAGAGAATTCCCGGCTAGCAGCTTCCCTGTGGCGGGGAAGTGTAAACGTACACGTTTTCGGCCGAAAACGCGTTTTCAAGCGAAAAGGCACACCACGGCTTTTTCTGAGAAAAGGCAAGCACGGAGGACGAGAACCGCTTTTGCCCTGCGTAGCGTTCCGGGCAGCGGGTAAAACCAGGCAGAGAATTCCCGGCTAGCAGCTTCCCTGTGGCGGGGAAGTGCAAACGTACACGTTTTCGGCCGAAAACGCGTTTTCAAGCGAAAACGCACACCAAGGGTCTTTCTGAGAAAAAGCAAGCACGGAGGACGAGAATCGCTTTTGCCCTGCGTAGCGTTCCGGGCAGCGGGTAGAACCAGGCAGAGAATTCCCGGCTAGCAGCTTCCCTGTGGCGGGGAAGTGCAAACGTACACGTTTTCGGCCGAAAACGCGTTTTCAAGCGAAAACGCACACCAAGGCTCTTTCTGAGAAAAAGCAAGCACGGAGGACGAGAATCGCTTTTGCCCTGCGTAGCGTTCCGTGCAGCGGGTAAAACCAGGCAGAGAATTCCCGGCTAGCAGCTTCCCTGTGGCGGGGAAGTGCAAACGTACACGTTTTCGGCCGAAAACGCGTTTTCAAGCGAAAACGCACACGAAGGCTCTTTCTGAGCAAAAGCAAGCACGGAGGACGAGAATCGCTTTTGCCCTGCGTAGCGTTCCGGGCAGCGGGTAGAACCAGGCAGAGAATTCCCGGCTAGCAGCTTCCCTGTGGCGGGGAAGTGCAAACGTACACGTTTTCGGCCGAAAACGCGTTTTCAAGCGAAAACGCACACCAAGGCTCTTTCGGAGAAAAAGCAAGCACGGAGGACGAGAATCGCTTTTGCCCTGCGTAGCGTTCCGGGCAGCGGGTAGAACCAGGCAGAGAATTCCCGGCTAGCAGCTTCCCTGTGGCGGGGAAGTGCAAACGTACACGTTTTCGGCCGAAAACGAGTTTTCCGACAAAAACGCACACCACGGCTCTTTCTGAGAAAAAGCAAGCACGGAGGACGAGAATCGCTTTTGCCCTGCGTAGCGTTCCGGGCAGCGGGTAGAACCAGGCAGAGAATTCCCGGCTAGCAGCTTCCCTGTGGCGGGGAAGTGCAAACGTACACGTTTTCGGCCGAAAACGAGTTTTCCGGCAAAAACGCACACCACGGCACTTTCTGAGCAAAAGCAAGCACGGATGACGAGAATCGCTTTTGCCCTGCGTAGCGTTCAGGGCAGCGGGTAAAACCAGGCAGAGAATTCCAGGCTAGCAGCTTCCCTGTGGCGGGGAAGTGCAAACGTACACGTTTTCGGCCGAAAACGCGTTTTCCGGCGAAAACGCACACCAAGGCTCTTTCTGAGCAAAAGCAAGCACGGAGGACGAGAATCGCTTTTGCCCGGCGTAGCGTTCCAGGCAGCGGGTAAAACCAGCAGAGAATTCCCGGCTAGCAGCTTCCCTGTGGCGGGGAAGTGCAAACGTACACGTTTTCGGCCGAAAACGCGTTTTCACGCGAAAACGCACACCAAGGCTCTTTCTGAGCAAAAGCAAGCACGGAGGACGAGAATCGCTTTTGCCCAGCGTAGCGTTCCGGGCAGCGAGTAGAACCAGGCAGAGAATTCCCGGCTAGCAGCTTCCCTGTGGCGGGGAAGTGCAAACGTACACGTTTTCGGCCGAAAACACGTTTTCAAGCGAAAACGCACACCAAGGCTCTTTCTGAGAAAAAGCAAGCACGGAGGACGAGAATCGCTTTTGCCCTGCGTAGCGTTCCGGGCAGCGGGTAAAACCAGGCAGAGAATTCCCGGCTAGCAGCTTCCCTGTGGCGGGGAAGTGCAAACGTACACGTTTTCGGCCGAAAACGCGTTTTCAAGCGAAAACGCACACCAAGGCTCTTTCTGAGAAAAAGCAAGCACGGAGGACGAGAATCGCTTTTGCCTTGCGTAGCGTTCCGGGCAGCGGGTAAAACCAGGCAGAGAATTCCCGGCTAGCAGCTTCCCTGTGGCGGGGAAGTGCAAACGTACACGTTTTCGGCCGAAAACGCGTTTTCAAGCGAAAACGCACACCAAGGCTCTTTCTGGGCAAAAGCAAGCACGGAGGACGAGAAACGCTTTTGCCCTGCGTAGCGTTCCGGGCAGCGGGTAGAACCAGGCAGAGAATTCCCGGCTAGCAGCTTCCCTGTGGCGGGGAAGTGCAAACGTACACGTTTTCGTCCGAAAACGCGTTTTCAAGCGAAAACGCACACCAAGGCTCTTTCTGAGCAAAAGCAAGCACGGAGGACGAGGATCGCTTTTGCCCAGCGTAGCGTTCCGGGCAGCGGGTAGAACCAGGCAGAGAATTCCCGGCTAGCAGCTTCCCTGTGGCGGGGAAGTGCAAACGTACACGTTTTCGGCCGAAAACGCGTTTTCAAGCGAAAACGCACACCAAGGCTCTTTCTGAGCAAAAGCAAGCACGGAGGACGAGAATCGCTTTTGCCCTGCGTAGCGTTCCGGGCAGCGGGTAGAACTAGGCAGAGAATTCCCGGCTAGCAGCTTCCCTGTGGCGGGGAAGTGCAAACGTACACGTTTTCGGCCGAAAACGCGTTTTCAAGCGAAAACGCACACCAAGGCTCTTTCTGAGAAAAAGCAAGCACGGAGGACGAGAATCGCTTTTGCCCTGCGTAGCGTTCCGGGCAGCGGGTAGAACCAGGCAGAGAATTCCCGGCTAGCAGCTTCCCTGTGGCGGGGAAGTGCAAACGTACACGTTTTCGGCCGAAAACGCGTTTTCCGGCGGAAACGCACACCAAGGCTCTTTCTGAGCAAAAGCAATCACGGAGGACGAGAATCGCTTTTGCCCTGCGTAGCGTTCCAGGCAGCGGGTAAAACCAGGCAGAGAATTCCCGGCTAGCAGCTTCCCTGTGGCGGGGAAGTGCAAACGTACACGTTTTCGGCCGAAAACGCGTTTTCCGGCGAAAACGCACACCAAGGCTCTTTCTGAGCAAAAGCAAGCACGGAGGACGAGAATCGCTTTTGCCCTGCGTAGCGTTCCGGGCAGCGGGTAGAACCAGGCAGAGAATTCCCGGCTAGCAGCTTCCCTGTGGCGGGGAAGTGCAAACGTACACGTTTTCGGCCGAAAACGCGTTTTCAAGCGAAAACGGACACCAAGGGTCTTTCTGAGAAAAAGCAAGCACGGAGGACGAGAATCGCTTTTGCCCTGCGTAGCGTTCCGGGCAGCGGGTAGAACCAGGCAGAGAATTCCCGGCTAGCAGCTTCCCTGTGGCGGGGAAGTGCAAACGTACACGTTTTCGGCCGAAAACGCGTTTTCAAGCGAAAACGCACACCAAGGCTCTTTCGGAGAAAAAGCAAGCACGGAGGACGAGAATCGCTTTTGCCCTGCGTAGCGTTCCGGGCAGCGGGTAGAACCAGGCAGAGAATTCCCGGCTAGCAGCTTCCCTGTGGCGGGGAAGTGCAAACGTACACGTTTTCGGCCGAAAACGAGTTTTCCGGCAAAAACGCACACCACGGCACTTTCTGAGCAAAAGCAAGCACGGAGGACGAGAATCGCTTTTGCCCTGCGTAGCGTTCCGGGCAGCGGGTAGAACCAGGCAGAGAATTCCCGGCTAGCAGCTTCCCTGTGGCGGGGAAGTGCAAACGTACACGTTTTCGGCCGAAAACGAGTTTTCCGGCAAAAACGCACACCACGGCACTTTCTGAGCAAAAGCAATCACGGAGGACGAGAATCGCTTTTGCCCTGCGTAGCGTTCAGGGCAGCGGGTAAAACCAGGCATAGAATTCCAGGCTAGCAGCTTCCCTGTGGCGGGGAAGTGCAAACGTACACGTTTTCGGCCGAAAACGCGTTTTCCGGCGAAAACGCACACCAAGGCTCTTTCTGAGCAAAAGCAAGCACGGAGGACGAGAATCGCTTTTGCCCTGCGTAGCGTTCCAGGCAGCGGGTAAAACCAGGCAGAGAATTCCCGGCTAGCAGCTTCCCTGTGGCGGGGAAGTGCAAACGTACACGTTTTCGGCCGAAAACGCGTTTTCACGCGAAAACGCACACCAAGGCTCTTTCTGAGCAAAAGCAAGCACGGAGGACGAGAATCGCTTTTGCCCAGCGTAGCGTTCCGGGCAGCGAGTAGAACCAGGCAGAGAATTCCCGGCTAGCAGCTTCCCTGTGGCGGGGAAGTGCAAACGTACACGTTTTCGGCCGAAAACGCGTTTTCAAGCGAAAACGCACACCAAGGCTCTTTCTGAGAAAAAGCAAGCACGGAGGACGAGAATCGCTTTTGCCCTGCGTAGCGTTCCGTGCAGCGGGTAAAACCAGGCAGAGAATTCCCGGCTAGCAGCTTCCCTGTGGCGGGGAAGTGCAAACGTACACGTTTTCGGCCGAAAACGCGTTTTCAAGCGAAAACGCACACCAAGGCTCTTTCTGAGAAAAAGCAAGCACGGAGGACGAGAATCGCTTTTGCCTTGCGTAGCGTTCCGGGCAGCGGGTAAAACCAGGCAGAGAATTCCCGGCTAGCAGCTTCCCTGTGGCGGGGAAGTGCAAACGTACACGTTTTCGGCCGAAAACGCGTTTGCCGGCGAAAACGCACACCAAGGCTCTTTCTGGTCAAAAGCAAGCACGGAGGACGAGAAACGCTTTTGCCCTGCGTAGCGTTCCGGGCAGCGGGTAGAACTAGGCAGGGAATTCACGGCTAGCAGCTTCCCTGTGGCGGGGAAGTGCAAACGTACACGTTTTCGGCCGAAAACGCGTTTTCGGCCGAAAACGCACACCAAGGCTCTTTCTGAGAAAAAGCAAGCACGGAGGACGAGAATCGCTTTTGCCCTGTGTAGCGTTCCGGGCAGCGGGTAGAACCAGGCAGAGAATTCCCGGCTAGCAGCTTCCCTGTGGCGGGGAAGTGCAAACGTACACGTTTTCGGCCGAAAACGAGTTTTACGGCAAAAACGCACACCACGGCTCTTTCTGAGACAAAGCAAGCACGGAGGACGAGAATCGCTTTTGCCCTGCGTATCGTTCCGTGCAGCGGGTAAAACCAGGCAGAGAATTCCCGGCTAGCAGCTTCCCTGTGGCGGGGAAGTGCAAACGTACACGTTTTAGGCCGAAAACGCGTTTTCGGCCGAAAACGCGTTTTCCGGCGAAAACGCACACCAAGGCTCTTTCTGAGAAAAAGCAAGCACGGAGGACGAGAATCGCTTTTGCCCTGCGTAGCGTTCCGGGCAGCGGGTAGAACTAGGCAGAGAATTCCCGGCTAGCAGCTTCCCTGTGGCGGGGAAGTGCAAACGTACACGTTTTCGGCCGAAAACGCGTTTTCAAGCGAAAACGCACACCAAGGCTCTTTCTGAGAAAAAGCAAGCACGGAGGACGAGAATCGCTTTTGCCCTGCGTAGCGTTCCGGGCAGCGGGTAGAACCAGGCAGAGAATTCCCGGCTAGCAGCTTCCCTGTGGCGGGGAAGTGCAAACGTACACGTTTTCGGCCGAAAACGCGTTTTCAAGCGAAAACGCACACCAAGGCTCTTTCGGAGAAAAAGCAAGCACGGAGGACGAGAATCGCTTTTGCCCTGCGTAGCGTTCCGGGCAGCGGGTAGAACCAGGCAGAGAATTCCCGGCTAGCAGCTTCCCTGTGGCGGGGAAGTGCAAACGTACACGTTTTCGGCCGAAAACGCGTTTTCAAGCGAAAACGCACACCAAGGCTCTTTCTGAGAAAAAGCAAGCACGGAGGACGAGAATCGCTTTTGCCCTGCGTAGCGTTCCGTGCAGCGGGTAAAACCAGGCAGAGAATTCCCGGCTAGCAGCTTCCCTGTGGCGGGGAAGTGCAAACGTACACGTTTTCGGCCGAAAACGCGTTTTCAATCGAAAACGCACACGAAGGCTCTTTCTGAGAAAAAGCAAGCACGGAGGACGAGAATCGCTTTTGCCCTGCGTAGCGTTCCGGGCAGCGGGTAGAACCAGGCAGAGAATTCCCGGCTAGCAGCTTCCCTCTGGCGGGGAAGTGCAAACGTACACGTTTTCGGCCGAAAACGCGTTTTCAAGCGAAAACGCACACCAAGGCTCTTTCGGAGAAAAAGCAAGCACGGAGGACGAGAATCGCTTTTGCCCTGCGTAGCGTTCCGGGCAGCGGGTAGAACCAGGCAGAGAATTCCCGGCTAGCAGCTTCCCTGTGGCGGGGAAGTGCAAACGTACACGTTTTCGGCCGAAAACGAGTTTTCCGGCAAAAACGCACACCACGGCACTTTCTGAGCAAAAGCAAGCACGGAGGACGAGAATCGCTTTTGCCCTGCGTAGCGTTCCGGGCAGCGGGTAGAACCAGGCAGAGAATTCCCGGCTAGCAGCTTCCCTGTGGCGGGGAAGTGCAAACGTACACGTTTTCGGCCGAAAACGAGTTTTCCGGCAAAAACGCACACCACGGCACTTTCTGAGCAAAAGCAATCACGGAGGACGAGAATCGCTTTTGCCCTGCGTAGCGTTCAGGGCAGCGGGTAAAACCAGGCATAGAATTCCAGGCTAGCAGCTTCCCTGTGGCGGGGAAGTGCAAACGTATACGTTTTCGGCCGAAAACGCGTTTTCCGGCGAAAACGCACACCAAGGCTCTTTCTGAGCAAAAGCAAGCACGGAGGACGAGAATCGCTTTTGCCCTGCGTAGCGTTCCAGGCCGCGGGTAAAACCAGGCAGAGAATTCCCGGCTAGCAGCTTCCCTGTGGCGGGGAAGTGCAAACGTACACGTTTTCGGCCGAAAACGCGTTTTCAAGCGAAAACGCACACCAAGGCTCTTTCTGAGCAAAAGCAAGCACGGAGGACG
This sequence comes from Athene noctua, assembly GCF_965140245.1. Lineage (NCBI taxonomy): Eukaryota > Metazoa > Chordata > Aves > Strigiformes > Strigidae > Athene > Athene noctua. The sequence goes on from NW_027437575.1 coordinate 329,701, forward strand.
AGAATCGCTTTTGCCCTGCGTAGCGTTCCGGGCAGCGGGTAGAACCAGGCAGAGAATTCCCGGCTAGCAGCTTCCCTGTGGCGGGGAAGTGCAAACGTACACGTTTTCGGCCGAAAACGAGTTTTCCGGCAAAAACGCACACCACGGCACTTTCTGAGCAAAAGCAAGCACGGAGGACGAGAATCGCTTTTGCCCTGCGTAGCGTTCCGGGCAGCCTGTAAAACCAGGCAGAGAATTCCCGTCTAGCAGCTTCCCTGTGGCGGGGAAGTGCAAACGTACACGTTTTCGGCCGAAAACGCGTTTTCCGGCGAAAACGCACACCAAGGCTCTTTCTGAGCAAAAGCAAGCACGGAGGACGAGAATCGCTTTTGCCCTGCGTAGCGTTCCAGGCAGCGGGTAGAACCAGGCAGAGAATTCCCGGCTAGCTGCTTCCCTGTGGCGGGGAAGTGCAAACGTACATGTTTTCGGCCGAAAGCGCGTTTTCCGGCGAAAACGCACACCACGGCTCCTTCTGAGAAAAAGCAAGCACGGAGGACGAGAATCGCTTTTGCCCTGCGTAGCGTTCCGTCAGCGGGTAAAACCAGGCAGAGAATTCCCGGCTAGCAGCTTCCCTGTGGCGGGGAAGTGCAAACGTACACGTTTTCGGCCGAAAACGCGTTTTCAAGCGAAAACGCACACCAAGGCTCTTTCTGAGAAAAAGCAAGCACGGAGGACGAGAATCGCTTTTGCCCTGCGTAGCGTTCCGTGCAGCGGGTAAAACCAGGCAGAGAATTCCCGGCTAGCAGCTTCCCTGTGGCGGGGAAGTGCAAACGTACACGTTTTCGGCCGAAAACGCGTTTGCCGGCGAAAACGCACACCACGGCTCTTTCTGAGAAAAAGCAAGCACGGAGGACGAGAACCGCTTTTGCCCTGCGTAGCGTTCCGGGCAGCGGGTAGAACCAGGCAGAGAATTCCCGGCTAGCAGCTTCCCTGTGGCGGGGAAGTGCAAACGTACACGTTTTCGGCCGAAAACGCGTTTTCAAGCGAAAACGCACACCAAGGCTCTTTCTGAGAAAAAGCAAGCACGGAGGACGAGAATCGCTTTTGCCCTGCGTAGCGTTCCGGGCAGCGGGTAGAACCAGGCAGAGAATTCCCGGCTAGCAGCTTCCCTGTGGCGGGGAAGTGCAAACGTACACGTTTTCGGCCGAAAACGCGTTTTCAAGCGAAAACGCACACCAAGGCTCTTTCTGAGAAAAAGCAAGCACGGAGGACGAGAATCGCTTTTGCCCTGCGTAGCGTTCCGGGCAGCGGGTAGAACCAGGCAGAGAATTCCCGGCTAGCTGCTTCCCTGTGGCGGGGAAGTGCAAACGTACACGTTTTCGGCCGAAAACGAGTTTTCCGGCAAAAACGCACACCACGTCACTTTCTGAGAAAAGCAATCACGGAGGACGAGAATCGCTTTTGCCCTGCGTAGCGTTCAGGGCAGCGGGTAAAACCAGGCAGAGAATTCCAGGCTAGCAGCTTCCCTGTGGCGGGGAAGTGCAAACGTACACGTTTTCGGCCGAAAACGCGTTTTCCGGCGAAAACGCACACCAAGGCTCTTTCTGAGCAAAAGCAAGCACGGAGGACGAGAATCGCTTTTGCCCTGCGTAGCGTTCCAGGCAGCGGGTAAAACCAGGCAGAGAATTCCCGGCTAGCAGCTTCCCTGTGGCGGGGAAGTGCAAACGTACACGTTTTCGGCCGAAAACGCGTTTTCACGCGAAAACGCACACCAAGGCTCTTTCTGAGCAAAAGCAAGCACGGAGGACGAGAATCGCTTTTGCCCTGCGTAGCGTTCCGTGCAGCGGGTAAAACCAGGCAGAGAATTCCCGGCTAGCAGCTTCCCTGTGGCGGGGAAGTGCAAACGTACACGTTTTCGGCCGAAAACGCGTTTGCCGGAGAAAACGCACACCACGGCTCTTTCTGAGAAAAAGCAAGCACGGAGGACGAGAACCGCTTTTGCCCTGCGTAGCGTTCCGGGCAGCGGGTAGAACCAGGCAGAGAATTCCCGGCTAACAGCTTCCCTGTGGCGGGGAAGTGCAAACGTACACGTTTTCGGCCGAAAACGCGTTTTCCGGCGAAAACGCACACCACGGCTCTTTCTGAGAAAAAGCAAGCACGGAGGACGAGAACCGCTTTTGCCCTGCGTAGCGTTCCGGGCAGCGGGTAGAACCAGGCAGAGAATTCCCGGCTAGCAGCTTCCCTGTGGCGGGGAAGTGCAATCGTACACGTTTTCGGCCGAAAACGCGTTTTCCGGCGAAAACGCACACCACGGCTCTTTCTGAGAAAAAGCAAGCACGGAGGACGAGAACCGCTTTTGCCCTGCGTAGCGTTCCGGGCAGCGGGTAGAACCAGGCAGAGAATTCCCGGCTAGCAGCTTCCCTGTGGCGGGGAAGTGCAAACGTACACGTTTTCGGCCGAAAACGCGTTTGCCGGCGAAAACGCACAGCACGGCTCTTTCTGAGAAAAAGCAAGCACGGAGGACGAGAACCGCTTTTGCCCTGCGTAGCGTTCCGGGCAGCGGGTAAAACCAGGCAGAGAATTCCCGGCTAGCAGCTTCCCTGTGGCGGGGAAGTGCAAACGTACACGTTTTCGGCCGAAAACGCGTTTTCAAGCGAAAACGCACACCAAGGCTCTTTCTGAGAAAAAGCAAGCACGGAGGACGAGAATCGCTTTTGCCTTGCGTAGCGTTCCGGGCAGCAGGTAAAACCAGGCAGAGAATTCCCGGCTAGCATCTTCCCTGTGGCGGGGAAGTGCAAACGTACACGTTTTCGGCCGAAAACGCGTTTTCAAGCGAAAACGCACACCAAGGCTCTTTCTGGGCAAAAGCAAGCACGGAGGACGAGAAACGCTTTTGCCCTGCGTAGCGTTCCGGGCAGCGGGTAGAACCAGGCAGAGAATTCCCGGCTAGCAGCTTCCCTGTGGCGGGGAAGTGCAAACGTACACGTTTTCGGCCGAAAACGCGTTTTCAAGCGAAAACGCACACCAAGGCTCTTTCGGAGAAAAAGCAAGCACGGAGGACGAGAATCGCTTTTGCCCTGCGTAGCGTTCCGGGCAGCGGGTAGAACCAGGCAGAGAATTCCCGTCTAGCAGCTTCCCTGTGGCGGGGAAGTGCAAACGTACACGTTTTCGGCCGAAAACGAGTTTTCCGGCAAAAACGCACACCACGGCACTTTCTGAGAAAAAGCAAGCACGGAGGACGAGAATCGCTTTTGCCCTGCGTAGCGTTAAGGGCAGCGGGTAAAACCAGGCAGAGAATTCCCGTCTAGCAGCTTCCCTGTGGCGGGGAAGTGCAAACGTACACGTTTTCGGCCGAAAACGCGTTTTCCGGCGAAAACGCACACCACGGCTCTTTCTGAGAAAAAGCAAGCACGGAGGACGAGAACCGCTTTTGCCCTGCGTAGCGTTCCGGGCAGCGGGTAAAACCAGGCAGAGAATTCCCGGCTAGCAGCTTCCCTGTGGCGGGGAAGTGCAAACGTACACGTTTTCGGCCGAAAACGCGTTTTCAAGCGAAAACGCACACCAAGGCTCTTTCTGAGAAAAAGCAAGCACGGAGGACGAGAATCGCTTTTGCCTTGCGTAGCGTTCCGGGCAGCAGGTAAAACCAGGCAGAGAATTCCCGGCTAGCAGCTTCCCTGTGGCGGGGAAGTGCAAACGTACACGTTTTCGGCCGAAAACGCGTTTTCAAGCGAAAACGCACACCAAGGCTCTTTCTGGGCAAAAGCAAGCACGGAGGACGAGAAACGCTTTTGCCCTGCGTAGCGTTCCGGGCAGCGGTTAGAACCAGGCAGAGAATTCCCGGCTAGCAGCTTCCCTGTGGCGGGGAAGTGCAAACGTACACGTTTTCGGCCGAAAACGCGTTTTCAAGCGAAAACGCACACCAAGGCTCTTTCTGAGAAAAAGCAAGCACGGAGGACGAGAATCGCTTTTGCCCTGCGTAGCGTTCCGGGCAGCGGGTAGAACCAGGCAGAGAATTCCCGGCTAGCAGCTTCCCTGTGGCGGGGAAGTGCAAACGTACACGTTTTCGGCCGAAAACGCGTTTTCCGGCGGAAACGCACACCAAGGCTCTTTCTGAGCAAAAGCAAGCACGGAGGACGAGAATCGCTTTTGCCCTGCGTAGCGTTCCAGGCAGCGGGTAGAACCAGGCAGAGAATTCCCGGCTAGCAGCTTCCCTGTGGCGGGGAAGTGCAAACGTACACGTTTTCGGCCGAAAAAGAGTTTTCCGGCAAAAACGCACACCACGGCTCTTTCTGAGCAAAAGAAAGCACGGAGGACAAGAATCGCTTTTGCCCTGCGTAGCGTTCAGGGCAGCGGGTAAAACCAGGCAGAGAATTCCCGGCTAGCAGCTTCCCTGTGGCGGGGAAGTGCAAACGTACACGTTTTCGGCCGAAAACGCGTTTTCAAGCGAAAACGCACACCAAGGCTCTTTCTGAGAAAAAGCAAGCACGGAGGACGAGAATCGCTTTTGCCCTGCGTAGCGTTCCGGGCAGCGGGTAGAACCAGGCAGAGAATTCCCGGCTAGCAGCTTCCCTGTGGCGGGGAAGTGCAAACGTACACGTTTTCGGCCGAAAACGCGTTTTCAAGCGAAAAGGCACACCACGGCTTTTTCTGAGAAAAGGCAAGCACGGAGGACGAGAATCGCTTTTGCCCTGCGTAGCGTTCCGGGGACCGGGTAGAACCAGGCAGAGAATTCCCGGCTAGCTGCTTCCCTGTGGCGGGGAAGTGCAAACGTACATGTTTTCGGCGAAAACGCGTTTTCAAATGAAAACGCACACCAAGGCTCTTTCTGAGCAAAAGCAAGCACGGAGGACGAGAATCGCTTTTGCCCTGCGTAGCGTTCCGGGCAGCGGGTAGAACCAGGCAGAGAATTCCCGGCTAGCAGCTTCCCTGTGGCGGGGAAGTGCAAACGTACACGTTTTCGGCCGAAAACGCGTTTTCAAGCGAAAACGCACACCAAGGCTCTTTCTGAGAAAAAGCAAGCACGGAGGACGAGAATCGCTTTTGCCCTGCGTAGCGTTCCGGGCAGCGGGTAGAACCAGGCAGAGAATTCCCGGCTAGCAGCTTCCCTGTGGCGGGGAAGTGCAAACGTACACGTTTTCGGCCGAAAACGCGTTTTCCGGCGGAAACGCACACCAAGGCTCTTTCTGAGCAAAAGCAAGCACGGAGGACGAGAATCGCTTTTGCCCTGCGTAGCGTTCCAGGCAGCGGGTAGAACCAGGCAGAGAATTCCCGGCTAGCAGCTTCCCTGTGGCGGGGAAGTGCAAACGTACACGTTTTCGGCCGAAAACGCGTTTTCCGGCGGAAACGCACACCAAGGCTCTTTCTGAGCAAAAGCAAGCACGGAGGACGAGAATCGCTTTTGCCCTGCGTAGCGTTCCAGGCAGCGGGTAGAACCAGGCAGAGAATTCCCGGCTAGCAGCTTCCCTGTGGCGGGGAAGTGCAAACGTACACGTTTTCGGCCGAAAAAGAGTTTTCCGGCAAAAACGCACACCACGGCTCTTTCTGAGCAAAAGAAAGCACGGAGGACAAGAATCGCTTTTGCCCTGCGTAGCGTTCAGGGCAGCGGGTAAAACCAGGCAGAGAATTCCCGGCTAGCAGCTTCCCTGTGGCGGGGAAGTGCAAACGTACACGTTTTCGGCCGAAAACGCGTTTTCAAGCGAAAACGCACACCAAGGCTCTTTCTGAGAAAAAGCAAGCACGGAGGACGAGAATCGCTTTTGCCCTGCGTAGCGTTCCGGGCAGCGGGTAGAACCAGGCAGAGAATTCCCGGCTAGCAGCTTCCCTGTGGCGGGGAAGTGCAAACGTACACGTTTTCGGCCGAAAACGCGTTTTCAAGCGAAAAGGCACACCACGGCTTTTTCTGAGAAAAGGCAAGCACGGAGGACGAGAATCGCTTTTGCCCTGCGTAGCGTTCCGGGGACCGGGTAGAACCAGGCAGAGAATTCCCGGCTAGCTGCTTCCCTGTGGCGGGGAAGTGCAAACGTACATGTTTTCGGCGAAAACGCGTTTTCAAATGAAAACGCACACCAAGGCTCTTTCTGAGCAAAAGCAAGCACGGAGGACGAGAATCGCTTTTGCCCTGCGTAGCGTTCCGGGCAGCGGGTAGAACCAGGCAGAGAATTCCCGGCTAGCAGCTTCCCTGTGGCGGGGAAGTGCAAACGTACACGTTTTCGGCCGAAAACGCGTTTTCAAGCGAAAACGCACACCAAGGCTCTTTCTGAGAAAAAGCAAGCACGGAGGACGAGAATCGCTTTTGCCCTGCGTAGCGTTCCGGGCAGCGGGTAGAACCAGGCAGAGAATTCCCGGCTAGCAGCTTCCCTGTGGCGGGGAAGTGCAAACGTACACGTTTTCGGCCGAAAACGCGTTTTCCGGCGGAAACGCACACCAAGGCTCTTTCTGAGCAAAAGCAAGCACGGAGGACGAGAATCGCTTTTGCCCTGCGTAGCGTTCCAGGCAGCGGGTAAAACCAGGCAGAGAATTCCCGGCTAGCAGCTTCCCTGTGGCGGGGAAGTGCAAACGTACACGTTTTCGGCCGAAAACGAGTTTTCCGGCAAAAACGCACACCACGGCTCTTTCTGAGACAAAGCAAGCACGGAGGACGAGAATCGCTTTTGCCCTGCGTAGCGTTCCGTGCAGCGGGTAAAACCAGGCAGAGAATTCCCGTCTAGCAGCTTCCCTGTGGCGGGGAAGTGCAAACGTACACGTTTTCGGCCGAAAACGCGTTTTCCGGCGAAAACGCACACCACGGCTCTTTCTGAGAAAAAGCAAGCACGGAGGACGAGAACCGCTTTTGCCCTGCGTAGCGTTCCGGGCAGCGGGTAAAACCAGGCAGAGAATTCCCGGCTAGCAGCTTCCCTGTGGCGGGGAAGTGCAAACGTACACGTTTTCGGCCGAAAACGCGTTTTCAAGCGAAAACGCACACCAAGGCTCTTTCTGAGAAAAAGCAAGCACGGAGGACGAGAATCGCTTTTGCCTTGCGTAGCGTTCCGGGCAGCAGGTAAAACCAGGCAGAGAATTCCCGGCTAGCAGCTTCCCTGTGGCGGGGAAGTGCAAACGTACACGTTTTCGGCCGAAAACGCGTTTTCAAGCGAAAACGCACACCAAGGCTCTTTCTGGGCAAAAGCAAGCACGGAGGACGAGAAACGCTTTTGCCCTGCGTAGCGTTCCGGGCAGCGGGTAGAACCAGGCAGAGAATTCCCGGCTAGCAGCTTCCCTGTGGCGGGGAAGTGCAAACGTACACGTTTTCGGCCGAAAACGCGTTTTCAAGCGAAAACGCACACCAAGGCTCTTTCTGAGAAAAAGCAAGCACGGAGGACGAGAATCGCTTTTGCCCTGCGTAGCGTTCCGGGCAGCGGGTAGAACCAGGCAGAGAATTCCCGGCTAGCAGCTTCCCTGTGGCGGGGAAGTGCAAACGTACACGTTTTCGGCCGAAAACGCGTTTTCCGGCGGAAACGCACACCAAGGCTCTTTCTGAGCAAAAGCAAGCACGGAGGACGAGAATCGCTTTTGCCCTGCGTAGCGTTCCAGGCAGCGGGTAGAACCAGGCAGAGAATTCCCGGCTAGCAGCTTCCCTGTGGCAGGGAAGTGCAAACGTACACGTTTTCGGCCGAAAACGAGTTTTCCGGCAAAAACGCACACCACGGCTCTTTCTGAGCAAAAGAAAGCACGGAGGACAAGAATCGCTTTTGCCCTGCGTAGCGTTCAGGGCAGCGGGTAAAACCAGGCAGAGAATTCCCGGCTAGCAGCTTCCCTGTGGCGGGGAAGTGCAAACGTACACGTTTTCGGCCGAAAACGCGTTTTCAAGCGAAAAAGCACACCAAGGCTCTTTCTGAGAAAAAGCAAGCACGGAGGACGAGAATCGCTTTTGCCCTGCGTAGCGTTCCGGGCAGCGGGTAGAACCAGGCAGAGAATTCCCGGCTAGCAGCTTCCCTGTGGCGGGGAAGTGCAAACGTACACGTTTTCGGCCGAAAACGCGTTTTCAAGCGAAAAGGCACACCACGGCTTTTTCTGAGAAAAGGCAAGCACGGAGGACGAGAATCGCTTTTGCCCTGCGTAGCGTTCCGGGGACCGGGTAGAACCAGGCAGAGAATTCCCGGCTAGCAGCTTCCCTGTGGCGGGGAAGTGCAAACGTACATGTTTTCGGCCGAAAACGCGTTTTCAAGCGAAAACGCACACCAAGGCTCTTTCTGAGCAAAAGCAAGCACGGAGGACGAGAATCGCTTTTGCCCTGCGTAGCGTTCCGGGCAGCGGGTAGAACCAGGCAGAGAATTCCCGGCTAGCAGCTTCCCTGTGGCGGGGAAGTGCAAACGTACACGTTTTCGGCCGAAAACGCGTTTTCAAGCGAAAACGCACACCAAGGCTCTTTCTGAGAAAAAGCAAGCACGGAGGACGAGAATCGCTTTTGCCCTGCGTAGCGTTCCGGGCAGCGGGTAGAACCAGGCAGAGAATTCCCGGCTAGCAGCTTCCCTGTGGCGGGGAAGTGCAAACGTACACGTTTTCGGCCGAAAACGCGTTTTCCGGCGAAAACGCACACCAAGGCTCTTTCTGAGCAAAAGCAAGCACGGAGGACGAGAATCGCTTTTGCCCTGCGTAGCGTTCCAGGCAGCGGGTAAAACCAGGCAGAGAATTCCCGGCTAGCAGCTTCCCTGTGGCGGGGAAGTGCAAACGTACACGTTTTCGGCCGAAAACGCGTTTTCAAGCGAAAACGCACACCAAGGCTCTTTCTGAGAAAAAGCAAGCACGGAGGACGAGAATCGCTTTTGCCCTGCGTAGCGTTCCGGGCAGCGGGTAGAACCAGGCAGAGAATTCCCGGCTAGCAGCTTCCCTGTGGCGGGGAAGTGCAAACGTACACGTTTTCGGCCGAAAAGGAGTTTTCCGGCAAAAACGCACACCACGGCTCTTTCTGAGCAAAAGCAAGCACGGAGGACGAGAATCGCCTTTGCCCTGCGTAGCGTTCAGGGCAGCGGGTAAAACCAGGCAGAGAATTCCCGGCTAGCTGCTTCCCTGTGGCGGGGAAGTGCAAACGTACACGTTTTCGGCCGAAAACGCGTTTTCCGGCGAAAACGCACACCAAGGCTCTTTCTGAGCAAAAGCAAGCACGGAGGACGAGAATCGCTTTTGCCCTGCGTATCGTTCCGGGCAGCGGGCAAAGCCAGGCAGAGAATTCCCGGCTAGCAGCTTCCCTGTGGCGGGGAAGTGCAAACGTACACGTTTTCGGCCGAAAACGCGTTTTCAAGCGAAAAGGCACACCACGGCTTTTTCTGAGAAAAGGCAAGCACGGAGGACGAGAATCGCTTTTGCCCTGAGTAGCGTTCCGGGGACCGGGTAGAACCAGGCAGAGAATTCCCGGCTAGCTGCTTCCCTGTGGCGGGGAAGTGCAAACGTACATGTTTTCGGCCGAAAACGCGTTTTCCGGCGAAAACGCACACCACGGCTCCTTCTGAGAAAAAGCAAGCACGGAGGACGAGAATCGCTTTTGCCCTGCGTAGCGTTCCGGGCAGCGGGTAAAACCAGGCAGAGAATTCCCGGCTAGCAGCTTCCCTGTGGCGGGGAAGTGCAAACGTACACGTTTTCGGCCGAAAACGCGTTTTCAAGCGAAAAGGCACACCACGGCTTTTTCTGAGAAAAGGCAAGCACGGAGGACGAGAATCGCTTTTGCCCTGAGTAGCGTTCCGGGGACCGGGTAGAACCAGGCAGAGAATTCCCGGCTAGCTGCTTCCCTGTGGCGGGGAAGTGCAAACGTACATGTTTTCGGCCGAAAACGCGTTTTCCGGCGAAAACGCACACCACGGCTCCTTCTGAGAAAAAGCAAGCACGGAGGACGAGAATCGCTTTTGCCCTGCGTAGCGTTCCGGGCAGCGGGTAAAACCAGGCAGAGAATTCCCGGCTAGCAGCTTCCCTGTGGCGGGGAAGTGCAAACGTACACGTTTTCGGCCGAAAACGCGTTTTCAAGCGAAAACGCACACCAAGGCTCTTTCTGAGCAAAAGCAAGCACGGAGGACGAGAATCGCTTTTGCCCTGCGTAGCGTTCCGGGCAGCGGGTAGAACCAGGCAGAGAATTCCCGGCTAGCAGCTTCCCTGTGGCGGGGAAGTGCAAACGTACACGTTTTCGGCCGAAAACGCGTTTTCAAGCGAAAACGCACACCAAGGCTCTTTCTGAGCAAAAGCAAGCACGGAGGACGAGAATCGCTTTTGCCCTGCGTAGCGTTCCGGGCAGCGGGTAGAACCAGGCAGAGAATTCCCGGCTAGCAGCTTCCCTGTGGCGGGGAAGTGCAAACGTACACGTTTTCGGCCGAAAACGCGTTTTCAAGCGAAAACGCACACCAAGGCTCTTTCGGAGAAAAAGCAAGCACGGAGGACGAGAATCGCTTTTGCCCTGCGTAGCGTTCCGGGCAGCGGGAAGAACCAGGCAGAGAATTCCCGGCTAGCAGCTTCCCTGTGGCGGGGAAGTGCAAACGTACACGTTTTCGGCCGAAAACGAGTTTTCCGGCAAAAACGCACACCACGGCACTTTCTGAGCAAAAGCAAGCACGGAGGACGAGAATCGCTTTTGCCCTGCGTAGCGTTCAGGGCAGCGGGTAAAACCAGGCAGAGAATTCCCGTCTAGCAGCTTCCCTGTGGCGGGGAAGTGCAAACGTACACGTTTTCGGCCGAAAACGCGTTTTCCGGCGAAAACGCACACCAAGGCTCTTTCTGAGCAAAAGCAAGCACGGAGGACGAGAATCGCTTTTGCCCTGCGTAGCGTTCCAGGCAGCGGGTAGAACCAGGCAGAGAATTCCCGGCTAGCTGCTTCCCTGCGGCGGGGAAGTGCAAACGTACATGTTTTCGGCCGAAAGCGCGTTTTCCGGTGAAAACGCACACCACGGCTCCTTCTGAGAAAAAGCAAGCACGGAGGACGAGAATCGCTTTTGCCCTGCGTAGCGTTCCGTCAGCGGGTAAAACCAGGCAGAGAATTCCCGGCTAGCAGCTTCCCTGTGGCGGGGAAGTGCAAACGTACACGTTTTCGGCCGAAAACGCGTTTTCAAGCGAAAACGCACACCAAGGCTCTTTCTGAGAAAAAGCAAGCACGGAGGACGAGAATCGCTTTTGCCCTGCGTAGCGTTCCGTGCAGCGGGTAGAACCAGGCAGAGAATTCCCGGCTAGCAGCTTCCCTGTGGCGGGGAAGTGCAAACGTACACGTTTTCGGCCGAAAACGCGTTTGCCGGCGAAAACGCACACCACGGCTCTTTCTGAGAAAAAGCAAGCACGGAGGACGAGAAACGCTTTTGCCCTGCGTAGCGTTCCGGGCAGCGGGTAGAACCAGGCAGAGAATTCCCGGCTAGCAGCTTCCCTGTGGCGGGGAAGTGCAAACGTACACGTTTTCGGCCGAAAACGCGTTTTCAAGCGAAAACGCACACCAAGGCTCTTTCTGAGAAAAAGCAAGCACGGAGGACGAGAATCGCTTTTGCCCTGCGTAGCGTTCCGGGCAGCGGGTAGAACCAGGCAGAGAATTCCCGGCTAGCAGCTTCCCTGTGGCGGGGAAGTGCAAACGTACACGTTTTCGGCCGAAAACGCGTTTTCAAGCGAAAACGCACACCAAGGCTCTTTCTGAGAAAAAGCAAGCACGGAGGACGAGAATCGCTTTTGCCCTGCGTAGCGTTCCGTGCAGCGGGTAAAACCAGGCAGAGAATTCCCGGCTAGCAGCTTCCCTGTGGCGGGGAAGTGCAAACGTACACGTTTTCGGCCGAAAACGCGTTTTCAAGCGAAAACGCACACCAAGGCTCTTTCTGAGCAAAAGAAAGCACGGAGGACGAGAATCGCTTTTGCCCTGCGTAGCGTTCCGGGCAGCGGGTAGAACCAGGCAGAGAATTCCCGGCTAGCAGCTTCCCTGTGGCGGGGAAGTGCAAACGTACACGTTTTCGGCCGAAAACGCGTTTTCAAGCGAAAACGCACACCAAGGCTCTTTCTGAGAAAAAGCAAGCACGGAGGACGAGAATCGCTTTTGCCCTGCGTAGCGTTCCGGGCAGCGGGTAGAACCAGGCAGAGAATTCCCGGCTAGCAGCTTCCCTGTGGCGGGGAAGTGCAAACGTACACGTTTTCGGCCGAAAACGCGTTTTCAAGCGAAAACGCACACCAAGGCTCTTTCTGAGCAAAAGCAAGCACGGAGGACGAGAATCGCTTTTGCCCTGCGTAGCGTTCCGGGCAGCGGGTAGAACCAGGCAGAGAATTCCCGGCTAGCAGCTTCCCTGTGGCGGGGAAGTGCAAACGTACACGTTTTCGGCCGAAAACGCGTTTTCAAGCGAAAACGCACACCAAGGCTCTTTCGGAGAAAAAGCAAGCACGGAGGACGAGAATCGCTTTTGCCCTGCGTAGCGTTCCGGGCAGCGGGAAGAACCAGGCAGAGAATTCCCGGCTAGCAGCTTCCCTGTGGCGGGGAAGTGCAAACGTACACGTTTTCGGCCGAAAAAGAGTTTTCCGGCAAAAACGCACACCACGGCACTTTCTGAGCAAAAGCAAGCACGGAGGACGAGAATCGCTTTTGCCCTGCGTAGCGTTCAGGGCAGCGGGTAAAACCAGGCAGAGAATTCCCGTCTAGCAGCTTCCCTGTGGCGGGGAAGTGCAAACGTACACGTTTTCGGCCGAAAACGCGTTTTCCGGCGAAAACGCACACCAAGGCTCTTTCTGAGCAAAAGCAAGCACGGAGGACGAGAATCGCTTTTGCCCTGCGTAGCGTTCCAGGCAGCGGGTAGAACCAGGCAGAGAATTCCCGGCTAGCTGCTTCCCTGCGGCGGGGAAGTGCAAACGTACATGTTTTCGGCCGAAAGCGCGTTTTCCGGTGAAAACGCACACCACGGCTCCTTCTGAGAAAAAGCAAGCACGGAGGACGAGAATCGCTTTTGCCCTGCGTAGCGTTCCGTCAGCGGGTAAAACCAGGCAGAGAATTCCCGGCTAGCAGCTTCCCTGTGGCGGGGAAGTGCAAACGTACACGTTTTCGGCCGAAAACGCGTTTTCAAGCGAAAACGCACACCAAGGCTCTTTCTGAGAAAAAGCAAGCACGGAGGACGAGAATCGCTTTTGCCCTGCGTAGCGTTCCGTGCAGCGGGTAGAACCAGGCAGAGAATTCCCGGCTAGCAGCTTCCCTGTGGCGGGGAAGTGCAAACGTACACGTTTTCGGCCGAAAACGCGTTTGCCGGCGAAAACGCACACCACGGCTCTTTCTGAGAAAAAGCAAGCACGGAGGACGAGAAACGCTTTTGCCCTGCGTAGCGTTCCGGGCAGCGGGTAGAACCAGGCAGAGAATTCCCGGCTAGCAGCTTCCCTGTGGCGGGGAAGTGCAAACGTACACGTTTTCGGCCGAAAACGCGTTTTCAAGCGAAAACGCACACCAAGGCTCTTTCTGAGAAAAAGCAAGCACGGAGGACGAGAATCGCTTTTGCCCTGCGTAGCGTTCCGGGCAGCGGGTAGAACCAGGCAGAGAATTCCCGGCTAGCAGCTTCCCTGTGGCGGGGAAGTGCAAACGTACACGTTTTCGGCCGAAAACGCGTTTTCAAGCGAAAACGCACACCAAGGCTCTTTCTGAGAAAAAGCAAGCACGGAGGACGAGAATCGCTTTTGCCCTGCGTAGCGTTCCGTGCAGCGGGTAAAACCAGGCAGAGAATTCCCGGCTAGCAGCTTCCCTGTGGCGGGGAAGTGCAAACGTACACGTTTTCGGCCGAAAACGCGTTTTCAAGCGAAAACGCACACCAAGGCTCTTTCTGAGCAAAAGAAAGCACGGAGGACGAGAATCGCTTTTGCCCTGCGTAGCGTTCCGGGCAGCGGGTAGAACCAGGCAGAGAATTCCCGGCTAGCAGCTTCCCTGTGGCGGGGAAGTGCAAACGTACACGTTTTCGGCCGAAAACGCGTTTTCAAGCGAAAACGCACACCAAGGCTCTTTCTGAGAAAAAGCAAGCACGGAGGACGAGAATCGCTTTTGCCCTGCGTAGCGTTCCGGGCAGCGGGTAGAACCAGGCAGAGAATTCCCGGCTAGCAGCTTCCCTGTGGCGGGGAAGTGCAAACGTACACGTTTTCGGCCGAAAACGAGTTTTCCGGCAAAAACGCACACCACGGCACTTTCTGAGCAAAAGCAAGCACGGAGGACGAGAATCGCTTTTGCCCTGCGTAGCGTTCAGGGCAGCGGGTAAAACCAGGCAGAGAATTCCCGTCTAGCAGCTTCCCTGTGGCGGGGAAGTGCAAACGTACACGTTTTCGGCCGAAAACGCGTTTTCCGGCGAAAACGCACACCACGGCTCCTTCTGAGAAAAAGCAAGCACGGAGGACGAGAATCGCTTTTGCCCTGCGTAGCGTTCCGGGCAGCGGGTAAAACCAGGCAGAGAATTCCCGGCTAGCAGCTTCCCTGTGGCGGGGAAGTGCAAACGTACACGTTTTCGGCCGAAAACGCGTTTTCAAGCGAAAACGCACACCAAGGCTCTTTCTGAGCAAAAGCCAGCACGGAGAACGAGAATCGCTTTTGCCCTGCGTAGCGTTCCGGGCAGCGGGTAGAACCAGGCAGAGAATTCCCGGCTAGCAGCTTCCCTGTGGCGGGGAAGTGCAAACGTACACGTTTTCGGCCGAAAACGCGTTTTCAAGCGAAAACGCACACCAAGGCTCTTTCTGAGCAAAAGCAAGCACGGAGGACGAGAATCGCTTTTGCCCTGCGTAGCGTTCCGTGCAGCGGGTAGAACCAGGCAGAGAATTCCCGGCTAGCAGCTTCCCTGTGGCGGGGAAGTGCAAACGTACACGTTTTCGGCCGAAAACGCGTTTTCCGGCGAAAACGCACACCAAGGCTCTTTCCGAGCAAAAGCAAGCACGGAGGACGAGAATCGCTTTTGCCCTGCGTAGCGTTCCAGGCAGCGGGTAAAACCAGGCAGAGAATTCCCGGCTAGCAGCTTCCCTGTGGCGGGGAAGTGCAAACGTACACGTTTTCGGCCAAAAACGAGTTTTCAAGCGAAAACGCACACCAAGGCTCTTTCTGAGAAAAAGCAAGCACGGAGGACGAGAATCGCTTTTGCCCTGCGTAGCGTTCCGGGCAGCGGGTAGAACCAGGCAGAGAATTCCCGGCTAGCAGCTTCCCTGTGGCGGGGAAGTGCAAACGTACACGTTTTCGGCCGAAAACGCGTTTTCCGGCGAAAACGCACACCAAGGCTCTTTCTGAGCAAAAGCAAGCACGGAGGAAGAGAATCGCTTTTGCCCTGCGTAGCGTTCCGGGCAGCGGGTAGAACCAGGCAAAGAATTCCCGGCTAACAGCTTCCCTGTGGCGGGGAAGTGCAAACGTACACGTTTTCGGCCGAAAACGCGTTTTCCGGCGAAAACGCACACCACGGCTCTTTCTGAGAAAAAGCAAGCACGGAGGACGAGAACCGCTTTTGCCCTGCGTAGCGTTCCGGGCAGCGGGTAGAACCAGGCAGAGAATTCCCGGCTAGCAGCTTCCCTGTGGCGGGGAAGTGCAAACGTACACGTTTTCGGCCGAAAACGCGTTTTCCGGCGAAAACGCACACCACGGCTCTTTCTGAGAAAAAGCAAGCACGGAGGACGAGAACCGCTTTTGCCCTGCGTAGCGTTCCGGGCAGCGGGTAGAACCAGGCAGAGAATTCCCGGCTAGCAGCTTCCCTGTGGCGGGGAAGTGCAAACGTACACGTTTTCGGCCGAAAACGCGTTTGCCGGCGAAAACGCACACCACGGCTCTTTCTGAGAAAAAGCAAGCACGGAGGACGAGAACCGCTTTTGCCCTGCGTAGCGTTCCGGGCAGCGGGTAGAACCAGGCAGAGAATTCCCGGCTAGCAGCTTCCCTGTGGCGGGGAAGTGCAAACGTACACGTTTTCGGCCGAAAACGCGTTTTCCGGCGAAAACGCACACCACGGCTCTTTCTGAGAAAAAGCAAGCACGGAGGACGAGAACCGCTTTTGCCCTGCGTAGCGTTCCGGGCAGCGGGTAGAACCAGGCAGAGAATTCCCGGCTAGCAGCTTCCCTGTGGCGGGGAAGTGCAAACGTACACGTTTTCGGCCGAAAACGCGTTTGCCGGCGAAAACGCACACCACGGCTCTTTCTGAGAAAAAGCAAGCACGGAGGACGAGAACCGCTTTTGCCCTGCGTAGCGTTCCGGGCAGCGGGTAGAACCAGGCAGAGAATTCCCGGCTAGCAGCTTCCCTGTGGCGGGGAAGTGCAAACGTACACGTTTTCGGCCGAAAACGCGTTTGCCGGCGAAAACGCACACCACGGCTCTTTCTGAGAAAAAGCAAGCACGGAGGACGAGAACCGCTTTTGCCCTGCGTAGCGTTCCGGGCAGCGGGTAGAACCAGGCAGAGAATTCCCGGCTAGCAGCTTCCCTGTGGCGGGGAAGTGCAAACGTACACGTTTTCGGCCGAAAACGCGTTTTCCGGCGAAAACGCACACCACGGCTCTTTCTGAGAAAAAGCAAGCACGGAGGACGAGAACCGCTTTTGCCCTGCGTAGCGTTCCGGGCAGCGGGTAGAACCAGGCAGAGAATTCCCGGCTAGCAGCTTCCCTGTGGCGGGGAAGTGCAAACGTACACGTTTTCGGCCGAAAACGCGTTTTCCGGCGAAAACGCACACCACGGCTCTTTCTGAGAAAAAGCAAGCACGGAGGACGAGAACCGCTTTTGCCCTGCGTAGCGTTCCGGGCAGCGGGTAGAACCAGGCAGAGAATTCCCGGCTAGCAGCTTCCCTGTGGCGGGGAAGTGCAAACGTACACGTTTTCGGCCGAAAACGCGTTTTCCGGCGAAAACGCACACCACGGCTCTTTCTGAGAAAAAGCAAGCACGGAGGACGAGAACCGCTTTTGCCCTGCGTAGCGTTCCGGGCAGCGGGTAGAACCAGGCAGAGAATTCCCGGCTAGCAGCTTCCCTGTGGCGGGGAAGTGCAAACGTACACGTTTTCGGCCGAAAACGCGTTTTCCGGCGAAAACGCACACCACGGCTCTTTCTGAGAAAAAGCAAGCACGGAGGACGAGAACCGCTTTTGCCCTGCGTAGCGTTCCGGGCAGCGGGTAGAACCAGGCAGAGAATTCCCGGCTAGCAGCTTCCCTGTGGCGGGGAAGTGCAAACGTACACGTTTTCGGCCGAAAACGCGTTTGCCGGCGAAAACGCACACCACGGCTCTTTCTGAGAAAAAGCAAGCACGGAGGACGAGAACCGCTTTTGCCCTGCGTAGCGTTCCGGGCAGCGGGTAGAACCAGGCAGAGAATTCCCGGCTAGCAGCTTCCCTGTGGCGGGGAAGTGCAAACGTACACGTTTTCGGCCGAAAACGCGTTTTCCGGCGAAAACGCACACCAAGGCTCTTTCTGAGAAAAAGCAAGCACGGAGGACGAGAACCGCTTTTGCCCTGCGTAGCGTTCCGGGCAGCGGGTAGAACCAGGCAGAGAATTCCCGGCTAGCAGCTTCCCTGTGGCGGGGAAGTGCAAACGTACACGTTTTCGGCCGAAAACGCGTTTGCCGGCGAAAACGCACACCACGGCTCTTTCTGAGAAAAAGCAAGCACGGAGGACGAGAACCGCTTTTGCCCTGCGTAGCGTTCCGGGCAGCGGGTAGAACCAGGCAGAGAATTCCCGGCTAGCAGCTTCCCTGTGGCGGGGAAGTGCAAACGTACACGTTTTCGGCCGAAAACGCGTTTGCCGGCGAAAACGCACACCACGGCTCTTTCTGAGAAAAAGCAAGCACGGAGGACGAGAACCGCTTTTGCCCTGCGTAGCGTTCCGGGCAGCGGGTAGAACCAGGCAGAGAATTCCCGGCTAGCAGCTTCCCTGTGGCGGGGAAGTGCAAACGTACACGTTTTCGGCCGAAAACGCGTTTTCCGGCGAAAACGCACACCACGGCTCTTTCTGAGAAAAAGCAAGCACGGAGGACGAGAACCGCTTTTGCCCTGCGTAGCGTTCCAGGCAGCGGGTAGAACCAGGCAGAGAATTCCCGGCTAGCAGCTTCCCTGTGGCGGGGAAGTGCAAACGTACACGTTTTCGGCCGAAAACGCGTTTTCCGGCGAAAACGCACACCACGGCTCTTTCTGAGAAAAAGCAAGCACGGAGGACGAGAACCGCTTTTGCCCTGCGTAGCGTTCCGGGCAGCGGGTAGAACCAGGCAGAGAATTCCCGGCTAGCAGCTTCCCTGTGGCGGGGAAGTGCAAACGTACACGTTTTCGGCCGAAAACGCGTTTGCCGGCGAAAACGCACACCACGGCTCTTTCTGAGAAAAAGCAAGCACGGAGGACGAGAACCGCTTTTGCCCTGCGTAGCGTTCCGGGCAGCGGGTAGAACCAGGCAGAGAATTCCCGGCTAGCAGCTTCCCTGTGGCGGGGAAGTGCAAACGTACACGTTTTCGGCCGAAAACGCGTTTGCCGGCGAAAACGCACACCACGGCTCTTTCTGAGAAAAAGCAAGCACGGAGGACGAGAACCGCTTTTGCCCTGCGTAGCGTTCCGGGCAGCGGGTAGAACCAGGCAGAGAATTCCCGGCTAGCAGCTTCCCTGTGGCGGGGAAGTGCAAACGTACACGTTTTCGGCCGAAAACGCGTTTGCCGGCGAAAACGCACACCACGGCTCTTTCTGAGAAAAAGCAAGCACGGAGGACGAGAACCGCTTTTGCCCTGCGTAGCGTTCCGGGCAGCGGGTAGAACCAGGCAGAGAATTCCCGGCTAGCAGCTTCCCTGTGGCGGGGAAGTGCAAACGTACACGTTTTCGGCCGAAAACGCGTTTTCAAGCGAAAACGCACACCACGGCTCTTTCTGAGAAAAAGCAAGCACGGAGGACGAGAACCGCTTTTGCCCTGCGTAGCGTTCCGGGCAGCGGGTAGAACCAGGCAGAGAATTCCCGGCTAGCAGCTTCCCTGTGGCGGGGAAGTGCAAACGTACACGTTTTCGGCCGAAAACGCGTTTGCCGGCGAAAACGCACACCACGGCTCTTTCTGAGAAAAAGCAAGCACGGAGGACGAGAACCGCTTTTGCCCTGCGTAGCGTTCCGGGCAGCGGGTAGAACCAGGCAGAGAATTCCCGGCTAGCAGCTTCCCTGTGGCGGGGAAGTGCAAACGTACACGTTTTCGGCCGAAAACGCGTTTTCCGGCGAAAACGCACACCACGGCTCTTTCTGAGAAAAAGCAAGCACGGAGGACGAGAACCGCTTTTGCCCTGCGTAGCGTTCCGGGCAGCGGGTAGAACCAGGCAGAGAATTCCCGGCTAGCAGCTTCCCTGTGGCGGGGAAGTGCAAACGTACACGTTTTCGGCCGAAAACGCGTTTTCCGGCGAAAACGCACACCACGGCTCTTTCTGAGAAAAAGCAAGCACGGAGGACGAGAACCGCTTTTGCCCTGCGTAGCGTTCCGGGCAGCGGGTAGAACCAGGCAGAGAATTCCCGGCTAGCAGCTTCCCTGTGGCGGGGAAGTGCAAACGTACACGTTTTCGGCCGAAAACGCGTTTGCCGGCGAAAACGCACACCACGGCTCTTTCTGAGAAAAAGCAAGCACGGAGGACGAGAACCGCTTTTGCCCTGCGTAGCGTTCCGGGCAGCGGGTAGAACCAGGCAGAGAATTCCCGGCTAGCAGCTTCCCTGTGGCGGGGAAGTGCAAACGTACACGTTTTTGGCCGAAAACGCGTTTTCCGGCGAAAACGCACACCACGGCTCTTTCTGAGAAAAAGCAAGCACGGAGGACGAGAACCGCTTCTGCCCTGCGTAGCGTTCCGGGCAGCGGGTAGAACCAGGCAGAGAATTCCCGGCTAAGAGCTTCCCTGTGGCGGGGAAGTGCAAACGTACACGTTTTCGGCCGAAAACGCGTTTTCCGGCGAAAACGCACACCACGGCTCCTTCTGAGAAAAAGCAAGCACGGAGGACGAGAATCGCTTTTGCCCTGCGTAGCGTTCCGGGCAGCGGGTAAAACCAGGCAGAGAATTCCCGGCTAGCATCTTCCCTGTGGCGGGGAAGTGCAAACGTACACGTTTTCGGCCGAAAACGCGTTTTCAAGCGAAAACGCACACCAAGGCTCTTTCTGAGCAAAAGCAAGCACGGAGGACGAGAATCGCTTTTGCCCTGCGTAGCGTTCCGGGCAGCGGGTAGAACCAGGCAGAGAATTCCCGGCTAGCAGCTTCCCTGTGGCGGGGAAGTGCAAACGTACACGTTTTCGGCCGAAAACGCGTTTTCAAGCGAAAACGCACACCAAGGCTCTTTCTGAGAAAAAGCAAGCACGGAGGACGAGAATCGCTTTTGCCCTGCGTAGCGTTCCGGGCAGCGGGTAGAACCAGGCAGAGAATTCCCGGCTAGCAGCTTCCCTGTGGCGGGGAAGTGCAAACGTACACGTTTTCGGCCGAAAACGCGTTTGCCGGCGAAAACGCACACCAAGGCTCTTTCTGAGCAAAAGCAAGCACGGAGGACGAGAATCGCTTTTGCCCTGCGTAGCGTTCCAGGCAGCGGGTAAAACCAGGCAGAGAATTCCCGGCTAGCAGCTTCCCTGTGGCGGGGAAGTGCAAACGTACACGTTTTCGGCCGAAAACGCGTTTTCAAGCGAAAACGCACACCAAGGCTCTTTCTGAGAAAAAGCAAGCACGGAGGACGAGAATCGCTTTGCCCTGCGTAGCGTTCCGGGCAGCGGGTAGAACCAGGCAGAGAATTCCCGGCTAGCAGCTTCCCTGTGGCGGGGAAGTGCAAACGTACACGTTTTCGGCCGAAAAGGAGTTTTTCGGCAAAAACGCACACCACGGCTCTTTCTGAGCAAAAGCAAGCACGGAGGACGAGAATCGCTTTTGCCCTGCGTAGCGTTCAGGGCAGCGGGTAAAACCAGGCAGAGAATTCCCGGCTAGCTGCTTCCCTGTGGCGGGGAAGTGCAAACGTACACGTTTTCGGCCGAAAACGCGTTTTCCGGCGAAAACGCACACCAAGGCTCTTTCTGAGCAAAAGCAAGCACGGAGGACGAGAATCGCTTTTGCCCTGCGTAGCGTTCCGGGCAGCGGGCAAAGCCAGGCAGAGAATTCCCGGCTAGCAGCTTCCCTGTGGCGGGGAAGTGCAAACGTACACGTTTTCGGCCGAAAACGCGTTTTCAAGCGAAAAGGCACACCACGGCTTTTTCTGAGAAAAGGCAAGCACGGAGGACGAGAATCGCTTTTGCCCTGCGTAGCGTTCCGGGGACTGGGTAGAACCAGGCAGAGAATTACCGGCTAGCTGCTTCCCTGTGGCGGGGAAGTGCAAACGTACATGATTTCGGCCGAAAACGCGTTTTCCGGCGAAAACGCACACCACGGCTCCTTCTGAGAAAAAGCAAGCACGGAGGACGAGAATCGCTTTTGCCCTGCGTAGCGTTCCGGGCAGCGGGTAAAACCAGGCAGAGAATTCCCGGCTAGCAGCTTCCCTGTGGCGGGGAAGTGCAAACGTACACGTTTTCGGCCGAAAACGCGTTTTCAAGCGAAAACGCACACCAAGGCTCTTTCTGAGAAAAAGCAAGCACGGAGGACGAGAATCGCTTTTGCCCTGCGTAGCGTTCCGGGCAGCGGGTAAAACCAGGCAGAGAATTCCCGGCTAGCAGCTTCCCTGTGGCGGGGAAGTGCAAACGTACACGTTTTCGGCCGAAAACGCGTTTTCAAGCGAAAACGCACACCAAGGCTCTTTCTGAGCAAAAGCAAGCACGGAGGACGAGAATCGCTTTTGCCCTGCGTAGCGTTCCGGGCAGCGGGTAGAACCAGGCAGAGAATTCCCGGCTAGCAGCTTCCCTGTGGCGGGGAAGTGCAAACGTACACGTTTTCGGCCGAAAACGCGTTTTCAAGCGAAAACGCACACCAAGGCTCTTTCTGGGCAAAAGCAAGCACGGAGGACGAGAATCGCTTTTGCCCTGCGTAGCGTTCCGTGCAGCGGGTAAAACCAGGCAGAGAATTCCCGGCTAGCAGCTTCCCTGTGGCGGGGAAGTGCAAACGTACACGTTTTCGGCCGAAAACGCGTTTTCAAGCGAAAAAGCACACCAAGGCTCTTTCTGAGAAAAAGCAAGCACGGAGGACGAGAATCGCTTTTGCCCTGCGTAGCGTTCCGGGCAGCGGGTAGAACCAGGCAGAGAATTCCCGGCTAGCAGCTTCCCTGTGGCGGGGAAGTGCAAACGTACACGTTTCCGGCCGAAAACGCGTTTTCAAGCGAAAACGCACACCAAGGCTCTTTCGGAGAAAAAGCAAGCACGGAGGACGAGAAACGCTTTTGCCCTGCGTAGCGTTCCGGGCAGCGGGTAGAACCAGGCAGAGAATTCCCGGCTAGCAGCTTCCCTGTGGCGGGGAAGTGCAAACTTACACGTTTTCGGCCGAAAACGAGTTTTCCGGCAAAAACGCACACCACGGCACTTTCTGAGCAAAAGCAAGCACGGAGGACGAGAACCGCTTTTGCCCTGCGTAGCGTTCAGGGCAGCGGGTAAAACCAGGCAGAGAATTCCCGTCTAGCAGCTTCCCTGTGGCGGGGAAGTGCAAACGTACACATTTTCGGCCGAAAACGCGTTTTCCGGCGAAAACGCACACCAAGGCTCTTTCTGAGCAAAAGCAAGCACGGAGGACGAGAATCGCTTTTGCCCTGCGTAGCGTTCCAGGCAGCGGGTAGAACCAGGCAGAGAATTCCCGGCTAGCTGCTTCCCTGTGGCGGGGAAGTGCAAACGTACATGTTTTCGGCCGAAAGCGCGTTTTCCGGCGAAAACGCACACCACGGCTCCTTCTGAGAAAAAGCAAGCACGGAGGACGAGAATCGCTTTTGCCCTGCGTAGCGTTCCGTCAGCGGGTAAAACCAGGCAGAGAATTCCCGGCTAGCAGCTTCCCTGTGGCGGGGAAGTGCAAACGTACACGTTTTCGGCCGAAAACGCGTTTTCAAGCGAAAACGCACACCAAGGCTCTTTCTGAGAAAAAGCAAGCACGGAGGACGAGAATTGCTTTTGCCCTGCGTAGCGTTCCGTGCAGCGGGTAGAACCAGGCAGAGAATTCCCGGCTAGCAGCTTCCCTGTGGCGGGGAAGTGCAAACGTACACGTTTTCGGCCGAAAACGCGTTTTCCGGCGAAAACGCACACCACGGCTCTTTCTGAGAAAAAGCAAGCACGGAGGACGAGAAACGCTTTTGCCCTGCGTAGCGTTCCGGGCAGCGGGTAGAACCAGGCAGAGAATTCCCGGCTAGCAGCTTCCCTGTGGCGGGGAAGTGCAAACGTACACGTTTTCGGCCGAAAACGCGTTTTCAAGCGAAAACGCACACCAAGGCTCTTTCTGAGAAAAAGCAAGCACGGAGGACGAGAATCGCTTTTGCCCTGCGTAGCGTTCCCGGCAGCGGGTAGAACCAGGCAGAGAATTCCCGGCTAGCAGCTTCCCTGTGGCGGGGAAGTGCAAACGTACACGTTTTCGGCCGAAAACGCGTTTTCCGGCGAAAACGCACACCAAGGCTCTTTCTGAGCAAAAGCAAGCACGGAGGACGAGAATCGCTTTTGCCCTGCGTAGCGTTCCAGGCAGCGGGTAGAACCAGGCAGAGAATTCCCGGCTAGCTGCTTCCCTGTGGCGGGGAAGTGCAAACGTACATGTTTTCGGCCGAAAACGCGTTTTCCGGCGAAAACGCACACCACGGCTCTTTCTGAGAAAAAGCAAGCACGGAGGACGAGAATCGCTTTTGCCCTGCGTAGCGTTCCGGGCAGCGGGTAAAACCAGGCAGAGAATTCCCGGCTAGCAGCTTCCCTGTGGCGGGGAAGTGCAAACGTACACGTTTTCGGCCGAAAACGCGTTTTCAAGCGAAAACGCACACCAAGGCTCTTTCTGAGCAAAAGCAAGCACGGAGAACGAGAATCGCTTTTGCCCTGCGTAGCGTTCCGGGCAGCGGGTAGAACCAGGCAGAGAATTCCCGGCTAGCAGCTTCCCTGTGGCGGGGAAGTGCAAACGTACACGTTTTCGGCCGAAAACGCGTTTTCAAGCGAAAACGCACACCAAGGCTCTTTCTGAGAAAAAGCAAGCACGGAGGACGAGAATCGCTTTTGCCCTGCGTAGCGTTCCGTGCAGCGGGTAGAACCAGGCAGAGAATTCCCGGCTAGCAGCTTCCCTGTGGCGGGGAAGTGCAAACGTACACGTTTTCGGCCGAAAACGCGTTTTCCGGCGAAAACGCACACCACGGCTCTTTCTGAGAAAAAGCAAGCACGGAGGACGAGAACCGCTTTTGCCCTGCGTAGCGTTCCGGGCAGCGGGTAGAACCAGGCAGAGAATTCCCGGCTAGCAGCTTCCCTGTGGCGGGGAAGTGCAAACGTACACGTTTTCGGCCGAAAACGCGTTTTCAAGCGAAAACGCACACCAAGGCTCTTTCTGAGCAAAAGCAAGCACGGAGGACGAGAATCGCTTTTGCCCTGCGTAGCGTTCCGGGCAGCGGGTAGAACCAGGCAGAGAATTCCCGGCTAGCAGCTTCCCTGTGGCGGGGAAGTGCAAACGTACACGTTTTCGGCCGAAAACGAGTTTTCCGGCGAAAACGCACACCACGGCTCTTTCTGAGAAAAAGCAAGCACGGAGGACGAGAACCGCTTTTGCCCTGCGTAGCGTTCCGGGCAGCGGGTAGAACCAGGCAGAGAATTCCCGGCTAGCAGCTTCCCTGTGGCGGGGAAGTGCAAACGTACACGTTTTCGGCCGAAAACGCGTTTTCCGGCGAAAACGCACACCACGGCTCTTTCTGAGAAAAAGCAAGCACGGAGGACGAGAACCGCTTTTGCCCTGCGTAGCGTTCCGGGCAGCGGGTAGAACCAGGCAGAGAATTCCCGGCTAGCAGCTTCCCTGTGGCGGGGAAGTGCAAACGTACACGTTTTCGGCCGAAAACGCGTTTGCCGGCGAAAACGCACACCACGGCTCTTTCTGAGAAAAAGCAAGCACGGAGGACGAGAACCGCTTTTGCCCTGCGTAGCGTTCCGGGCAGCGGGTAGAACCAGGCAGAGAATTCCCGGCTAGCAGCTTCCCTGTGGCGGGGAAGTGCAAACGTACACGTTTTCGGCCGAAAACGCGTTTGCCGGCGAAAACGCACACCACGGCTCTTTCTGAGAAAAAGCAAGCACGGAGGACGAGAACCGCTTTTGCCCTGCGTAGCGTTCCGGGCAGCGGGTAGAACCAGGCAGAGAATTCCCGGCTAGCAGCTTCCCTGTGGCGGGGAAGTGCAAACGTACACGTTTTCGGCCGAAAACGCGTTTGCCGGCGAAAACGCACACCAAGGCTCTTTCTGAGAAAAAGCAAGCACGGAGGACGAGAACCGCTTTTGCCCTGCGTAGCGTTCCGGGCAGCGGGTAGAACCAGGCAGAGAATTCCCGGCTAGCAGCTTCCCTGTGGCGGGGAAGTGCAAACGTACACGTTTTCGGCCGAAAACGCGTTTTCCGGCGAAAACGCACACCACGGCTCTTTCTGAGAAAAAGCAAGCACGGAGGACGAGAACCGCTTTTGCCCTGCGTAGCGTTCCGGGCAGCGGGTAGAACCAGGCAGAGAATTCCCGGCTAGCAGCTTCCCTGTGGCGGGGAAGTGCAAACGTACACGTTTTCGGCCGAAAACGCGTTTTCCGGCGAAAACGCACACCACGGCTCTTTCTGAGAAAAAGCAAGCACGGAGGACGAGAACCGCTTTTGCCCTGCGTAGCGTTCCGGGCAGCGGGTAGAACCAGGCAGAGAATTCCCGGCTAGCAGCTTCCCTGTGGCGGGGAAGTGCAAACGTACACGTTTTCGGCCGAAAACGCGTTTTCCGGCGAAAACGCACACCACGGCTCTTTCTGAGAAAAAGCAAGCACGGAGGACGAGAACCGCTTTTGCCCTGCGTAGCGTTCCGGGCAGCGGGTAGAACCAGGCAGAGAATTCCCGGCTAGCAGCTTCCCTGTGGCGGGGAAGTGCAAACGTACACGTTTTCGGCCGAAAACGCGTTTGCCGGCGAAAACGCACAGCACGGCTCTTTCTGAGAAAAAGCAAGCACGGAGGACGAGAACCGCTTTTGCCCTGCGTAGCGTTCCGGGCAGCGGGTAGAACCAGGCAGAGAATTCCCGGCTAGCAGCTTCCCTGTGGCGGGGAAGTGCAAACGTACACGTTTTTGGCCGAAAACGCGTTTTCCGGCGAAAACGCACACCACGGCTCTTTCTGAGAAAAAGCAAGCACGGAGGACGAGAACCGCTTCTGCCCTGCGTAGCGTTCCGGGCAGCGGGTAGAACCAGGCAGAGAATTCCCGGCTAAGAGCTTCCCTGTGGCGGGGAAGTGCAAACGTACACGTTTTCGGCCGAAAACGCGTTTTCCGGCGAAAACGCACACCACGGCTCCTTCTGAGAAAAAGCAAGCACGGAGGACGAGAATCGCTTTTGCCCTGCGTAGCGTTCCGGGCAGCGGGTAAAACCAGGCAGAGAATTCCCGGCTAGCATCTTCCCTGTGGCGGGGAAGTGCAAACGTACACGTTTTCGGCCGAAAACGCGTTTTCAAGCGAAAACGCACACCAAGGCTCTTTCTGAGCAAAAGCAAGCACGGAGGACGAGAATCGCTTTTGCCCTGCGTAGCGTTCCGGGCAGCGGGTAGAACCAGGCAGAGAATTCCCGGCTAGCAGCTTCCCTGTGGCGGGGAAGTGCAAACGTACACGTTTTCGGCCGAAAACGCGTTTTCAAGCGAAAACGCACACCAAGGCTCTTTCTGAGAAAAAGCAAGCACGGAGGACGAGAATCGCTTTTGCCCTGCGTAGCGTTCCGGGCAGCGGGTAGAACCAGGCAGAGAATTCCCGGCTAGCAGCTTCCCTGTGGCGGGGAAGTGCAAACGTACACGTTTTCGGCCGAAAACGCGTTTTCCGGCGAAAACGCACACCAAGGCTCTTTCTGAGCAAAAGCAAGCACGGAGGACGAGAATCGCTTTTGCCCTGCGTAGCGTTCCAGGCAGCGGGTAAAACCAGGCAGAGAATTCCCGGCTAGCAGCTTCCCTGTGGCGGGGAAGTGCAAACGTACACGTTTTCGGCCGAAAACGCGTTTTCAAGCGAAAACGCACACCAAGGCTCTTTCTGAGAAAAAGCAAGCACGGAGGACGAGAATCGCTTTGCCCTGCGTAGCGTTCCGGGCAGCGGGTAGAACCAGGCAGAGAATTCCCGGCTAGCAGCTTCCCTGTGGCGGGGAAGTGCAAACGTACACGTTTTCGGCCGAAAAGGAGTTTTTCGGCAAAAACGCACACCACGGCTCTTTCTGAGCAAAAGCAAGCACGGAGGACGAGAATCGCTTTTGCCCTGCGTAGCGTTCAGGGCAGCGGGTAAAACCAGGCAGAGAATTCCCGGCTAGCTGCTTCCCTGTGGCGGGGAAGTGCAAACGTACACGTTTTCGGCCGAAAACGCGTTTTCCGGCGAAAACGCACACCAAGGCTCTTTCTGAGCAAAAGCAAGCACGGAGGACGAGAATCGCTTTTGCCCTGCGTAGCGTTCCGGGCAGCGGGCAAAGCCAGGCAGAGAATTCCCGGCTAGCAGCTTCCCTGTGGCGGGGAAGTGCAAACGTACACGTTTTCGGCCGAAAACGCGTTTTCAAGCGAAAAGGCACACCACGGCTTTTTCTGAGAAAAGGCAAGCACGGAGGACGAGAATCGCTTTTGCCCTGCGTAGCGTTCCGGGGACTGGGTAGAACCAGGCAGAGAATTACCGGCTAGCTGCTTCCCTGTGGCGGGGAAGTGCAAACGTACATGATTTCGGCCGAAAACGCGTTTTCCGGCGAAAACGCACACCACGGCTCCTTCTGAGAAAAAGCAAGCACGGAGGACGAGAATCGCTTTTGCCCTGCGTAGCGTTCCGGGCAGCGGGTAAAACCAGGCAGAGAATTCCCGGCTAGCAGCTTCCCTGTGGCGGGGAAGTGCAAACGTACACGTTTTCGGCCGAAAACGCGTTTTCAAGCGAAAACGCACACCAAGGCTCTTTCTGAGAAAAAGCAAGCACGGAGGACGAGAATCGCTTTTGCCCTGCGTAGCGTTCCGGGCAGCGGGTAAAACCAGGCAGAGAATTCCCGGCTAGCAGCTTCCCTGTGGCGGGGAAGTGCAAACGTACACGTTTTCGGCCGAAAACGCGTTTTCAAGCGAAAACGCACACCAAGGCTCTTTCTGAGCAAAAGCAAGCACGGAGGACGAGAATCGCTTTTGCCCTGCGTAGCGTTCCGGGCAGCGGGTAGAACCAGGCAGAGAATTCCCGGCTAGCAGCTTCCCTGTGGCGGGGAAGTGCAAACGTACACGTTTTCGGCCGAAAACGCGTTTTCAAGCGAAAACGCACACCAAGGCTCTTTCTGGGCAAAAGCAAGCACGGAGGACGAGAATCGCTTTTGCCCTGCGTAGCGTTCCGTGCAGCGGGTAAAACCAGGCAGAGAATTCCCGGCTAGCAGCTTCCCTGTGGCGGGGAAGTGCAAACGTACACGTTTTCGGCCGAAAACGCGTTTTCAAGCGAAAAAGCACACCAAGGCTCTTTCGGAGAAAAAGCAAGCACGGAGGACGAGAATCGCTTTTGCCCTGCGTAGCGTTCCGGGCAGCGGGTAGAACCAGGCAGAGAATTCCCGGCTAGCAGCTTCCCTGTGGCGGGGAAGTGCAAACGTACACGTTTCCGGCCGAAAACGCGTTTTCAAGCGAAAACGCACACCAAGGCTCTTTCGGAGAAAAAGCAAGCACGGAGGACGAGAAACGCTTTTGCCCTGCGTAGCGTTCCGGGCAGCGGGTAGAACCAGGCAGAGAATTCCCGGCTAGCAGCTTCCCTGTGGCGGGGAAGTGCAAACTTACACGTTTTCGGCCGAAAACGAGTTTTCCGGCAAAAACGCACACCACGGCACTTTCTGAGCAAAAGCAAGCACGGAGGACGAGAATCGCTTTTGCCCTGCGTAGCGTTCAGGGCAGCGGGTAAAACCAGGCAGAGAATTCCCGTCTAGCAGCTTCCCTGTGGCGGGGAAGTGCAAACGTACACATTTTCGGCCGAAAACGCGTTTTCCGGCGAAAACGCACACCAAGGCTCTTTCTGAGCAAAAGCAAGCACGGAGGACGAGAATCGCTTTTGCCCTGCGTAGCGTTCCAGGCAGCGGGTAGAACCAGGCAGAGAATTCCCGGCTAGCTGCTTCCCTGTGGCGGGGAAGTGCAAACGTACATGTTTTCGGCCGAAAGCGCGTTTTCCGGCGAAAACGCACACCACGGCTCCTTCTGAGAAAAAGCAAGCACGGAGGACGAGAATCGCTTTTGCCCTGCGTAGCGTTCCGTCAGCGGGTAAAACCAGGCAGAGAATTCCCGGCTAGCAGCTTCCCTGTGGCGGGGAAGTGCAAACGTACACGTTTTCGGCCGAAAACGCGTTTTCAAGCGAAAACGCACACCAAGGCTCTTTCTGAGAAAAAGCAAGCACGGAGGACGAGAATTGCTTTTGCCCTGCGTAGCGTTCCGTGCAGGGGGTAGAACCAGGCAGAGAATTCCCGGCTAGCAGCTTCCCTGTGGCGGGGAAGTGCAAACGTACACGTTTTCGGCCGAAAACGCGTTTTCCGGCGAAAACGCACACCACGGCTCTTTCTGAGAAAAAGCAAGCACGGAGGACGAGAAACGCTTTTGCCCTGCGTAGCGTTCCGGGCAGCGGGTAGAACCAGGCAGAGAATTCCCGGCTAGCAGCTTCCCTGTGGCGGGGAAGTGCAAACGTACACGTTTTCGGCCGAAAACGCGTTTTCAAGCGAAAACGCACACCAAGGCTCTTTCTGAGAAAAAGCAAGCACGGAGGACGAGAATCGCTTTTGCCCTGCGTAGCGTTCCGGGCAGCGGGTAAAACCAGGCAGAGAATTCCCGGCTAGCAGCTTCCCTGTGGCGGGGAAGTGCAAACGTACACGTTTTCGGCCGAAAACGCGTTTTCAAGCGAAAACGCACACCAAGGCTCTTTCTGAGCAAAAGCAAGCACGGAGAACGAGAATCGCTTTTGCCCTGCGTAGCGTTCCGGGCAGCGGGTAGAACCAGGCAGAGAATTCCCGGCTAGCAGCTTCCCTGTGGCGGGGAAGTGCAAACGTACACGTTTTCGGCCGAAAACGCGTTTTCAAGCGAAAACGCACACCAAGGCTCTTTCTGAGAAAAAGCAAGCACGGAGGACGAGAATCGCTTTTGCCCTGCGTAGCGTTCCGTGCAGCGGGTAGAACCAGGCAGAGAATTCCCGGCTAGCAGCTTCCCTGTGGCGGGGAAGTGCAAACGTACACGTTTTCGGCCGAAAACGCGTTTTCCGGCGAAAACGCACACCACGGCTCTTTCTGAGAAAAAGCAAGCACGGAGGACGAGAACCGCTTTTGCCCTGCGTAGCGTTCCGGGCAGCGGGTAGAACCAGGCAGAGAATTCCCGGCTAGCAGCTTCCCTGTGGCGGGGAAGTGCAAACGTACACGTTTTCGGCCGAAAACGCGTTTTCAAGCGAAAACGCACACCAAGGCTCTTTCTGAGCAAAAGCAAGCACGGAGGACGAGAATCGCTTTTGCCCTGCGTAGCGTTCCGGGCAGCGGGTAGAACCAGGCAGAGAATTCCCGGCTAGCAGCTTCCCTGTGGCGGGGAAGTGCAAACGTACACGTTTTCGGCCGAAAACGAGTTTTCCGGCAAAAACGCACACCACGGCACTTTCTGAGCAAAAGCAAGCACGGAGGACGAGAATCGCTTTTGCCCTGCGTAGCGTTCCGGGCAGCGGGTAGAACCAGGCAGAGAATTCCCGGCTAGCAGGTTCCCTGTGGCGGGGAAGTGCAAACGTACACGTTTTCGGCCGAAAACGCGTTTTCCGGCGAAAACGCACACCACGGCTCTTTCTGAGAAAAAACAAGCACGGAGGACGAGAACCGCTTTTGCCCTGCGTAGCGTTCCGGGCAGCGGGTAGAACCAGGCAGAGAATTCCCGGCTAGCAGCTTCCCTGTGGCGGGGAAGTGCAAACGTACACGTTTTCGGCCGAAAACGCGTTTGCCGGCGAAAACGCACACCACGGCTCTTTCTGAGAAAAAGCAAGCACGGAGGACGAGAACCGCTTTTGCCCTGCGTAGCGTTCCGGGCAGCGGATAGAACCAGGCAGAGAATTCCCGGCTAGCAGCTTCCCTGTGGCGGGGAAGTGCAAACGTACACGTTTTCGGCCGAAAACGCGTTTGCCGGCGAAAACGCACACCACGGCTCTTTCTGAGAAAAAGCAAGCACGGAGGACGAGAACCGCTTTTGCCCTGCGTAGCGTTCCGGGCAGCGGGTAGAACCAGGCAGAGAATTCCCGGCTAGCAGCTTCCCTGTGGCGGGGAAGTGCAAACGTACACGTTTTCGGCCGAAAACGAGTTTTCCGGCAAAAACGCACACCACGGCACTTTCTGAGCAAAAGCAAGCACGGAGGACGAGAATCGCTTTTGCCCTGCGTAGCGTTCCGTGCAGCGGGTAGAACCAGGCAGAGAATTCCCGGCTAGCTGCTTCCCTGTGGCGGGGAAGTGCAAACGTACATGTTTTCGGCCGAAAGCGCGTTTTCCGGCGAAAACGCACACCACGGCTCCTTCTGAGAAAAAGCAAGCACGGAGGACGAGAATCGCTTTTGCCCTGCGTAGCGTTCCGTCAGCGGGTAAAACCAGGCAGAGAATTCCCGGCTAGCAGCTTCCCTGTGGCGGGGAAGTGCAAACGTACACGTTTTCGGCCGAAAACGCGTTTTCAAGCGAAAACTCACACCAAGGCTCTTTCTGAGAAAAAGCAAGCACGGAGGACGAGAATTGCTTTTGCCCTGCGTAGCGTTCCGTGCAGCGGGTAGAACCAGGCAGAGAATTCCCGGCTAGCAGCTTCCCTGTGGCGGGGAAGTGCAAACGTACACGTTTTCGACCGAAAACGCGTTTGCCGGCGAAAACGCACAC
Source organism: Athene noctua (assembly GCF_965140245.1). NCBI lineage: Eukaryota > Metazoa > Chordata > Aves > Strigiformes > Strigidae > Athene > Athene noctua. The sequence goes on from NW_027437575.1 coordinate 361,515, forward strand.
CACGGCTCTTTCTGAGAAAAAGCAAGCACGGAGGACGAGAAACGCTTTTGCCCTGCGTAGCGTTCCGGGCAGCGGGTAGAACCAGGCAGAGAATTCCCGGCTAGCAGCTTCCCTGTGGCGGGGAAGTGCAAACGTACACGTTTTCGGCCGAAAACGCGTTTTCAAGCGAAAACGCACACCAAGGCTCTTTCTGAGAAAAAGCAAGCACGGAGGACGAGAATCGCTTTTGCCCTGCGTAGCGTTCCGGGCAGCGGGTAGAACCAGGCAGAGAATTCCCGGCTAGCAGCTTCCCTGTGGCGGGGAAGTGCAAACGTACACGTTTTCGGCCGAAAACGCGTTTGCCGGCGAAAACGCACACCAAGGCTCTTTCTGAGAAAAAGCAAGCACGGAGGACGAGAATCGCTTTTGCCCTGCGTAGCGTTCCAGGCAGCGGGTAGAACCAGGCAGAGAATTCCCGGCTAGCTGCTTCCCTGTGGCGGGGAAGTGCAAACGTACATGTTTTCGGCCGAAAACGCGTTTTCCGGCGAAAACGCACACCACGGCTCTTTCTGAGCAAAAGCAAGCACGGAGGACGAGAATCGCTTTTGCCCTGCGTAGCGTTCCGGGCAGCGGGTAAAACCAGGCAGAGAATTCCCGGCTAGCAGCTTCCCTGTGGCGGGGAAGTGCAAACGTACACGTTTTCGGCCGAAAACGCGTTTTCAAGCGAAAACGCACACCAAGGCTCTTTCTGAGCAAAAGCAAGCACGGAGAACGAGAATCGCTTTTGCCCTGCGTAGCGTTCCGGGCAGCGGGTAGAACCAGGCAGAGAATTCCCGGCTAGCAGCTTCCCTGTGGCGGGGAAGTGCAAACGTACACGTTTTCGGCCGAAAACGCGTTTTCAAGCGAAAACGCACACCAAGGCTCTTTCTGAGAAAAAGCAAGCACGGAGGACGAGAATCGCTTTTGCCCTGCGTAGCGTTCCGGGCAGCGGGTAGAACCAGGCAGAGAATTCCCGGCTAGCAGCTTCCCTGTGGCGGGGAAGTGCAAACGTACACGTTTTCGGCCGAAAACGCGTTTTCCGGCGAAAACGCACACCACGGCTCTTTCTGAGAAAAAGCAAGCACGGAGGACGAGAACCGCTTTTGCCCTGCGTAGCGTTCCGGGCAGCGGGTAGAACCAGGCAGAGAATTCCCGGCTAGCAGCTTCCCTGTGGCGGGGAAGTGCAAACGTACACGTTTTCGGCCGAAAAAGCGTTTTCAAGCGAAAACGCACACCAAGGCTCTTTCTGAGAAAAAGCAAGCACGGAGGACGAGAATCGCTTTTGCCCTGCGTAGCGTTCCGGGCAGCGGGTAGAACCAGGCAGAGAATTCCCGGCTAGCAGCTTCCCTGTGGCGGGGAAGTGCAAACGTACACGTTTTCGGCCGAAAACGAGTTTTCCGGCAAAAACGCACACCAAGGCTCTTTCCGAGCAAAAGCAAGCACGGAGGACGAGAATCGCTTTTGCCCTGCGTAGCGTTCCAGGCAGCGGGTAAAACCAGGCAGAGAATTCCCGGCTAGCAGCTTCCCTGTGGCGGGGAAGTGCAAACGTACACGTTTTCGGCCAAAAACGAGTTTTCAAGCGAAAACGCACACCAGGGCTCTTTCTGAGCAAAAGCAAGCACGGAGGAAGAGAATCGCTTTTGCCCTGCGTAGCGTTCCGGGCAGCGGGTAGAACCAGGCAGAGAATTCCCGGCTAGCAGCTTCCCTGTGGCGGGGAAGTGCAAACGTACACGTTTTCGGCCGAAAACGCGTTTTCAAGCGAAAACGCACACCAAAGCTCTTTCTGAGCAAAAGCAAGCACGGAGGACGAGAATCGCTTTTGCCCTGCGTAGCGTTCTGGGCAGCGGGTAAAACCAGGCAGAGAATTCCCGGCTAGCAGCTTCCCTGTGGCGGGGAAGTGCAAACGTACACGTTTTCGGCCGAAAACGCGTTTTCAAGCGAAAACGCACACCAAGGCTCTTTCTGAGAAAATGCAAGCACGGAGGACGAGAATCGCTTTTGCCCTGCGTAGCGTTCCGGGCAGCGGGTAGAACCAGGCAGAGAATTCCCGGCTAGCAGCTTCCCTGTGGCGGGGAAGTGCAAACGTACACGTTTTCGGCCGAAAACGCGTTTTCAAGCGAAAACGCACACCAAGGGTCTTTCTGAGACAAAGCACGCACGGAGGACGAGAATCGCTTTTGCCCTGCGTAGCGTTCCGGGCAGCGGGTAGAACCAGGCAGAGAATTCCCGGCTAGCAGCTTCCCTGTGGCGGGGAAGTGCAAACGTACACGTTTTCGGCCGAAAACGCGTTTGCCGGCGAAAACGCACACCAAGGCTCTTTCTGAGACAAAGCAAGCACGGAGGACGAGAATCGCTTTTGCCCTGCGTAGCGTTCCGTGCAGCGGGTAAAACCAGGCAGAGAATTCCCGGCTAGCAGCTTCCCTGTGGCGGGGAAGTGCAAACGTACACGTTTTCGGCCGAAAACGCGTTTTCAAGCGAAAACGCACACCAAGGCTCTTTCTGAGAAAAAGCAAGCACGGAGGACGAGAATCGCTTTTGCCCTGCGTAGCGTTCCGTGCAGCGGGTAAAACCAGGCAGAGAATTCCCGGCTAGCAGCTTCCCTGTGGCGGGGAAGTGCAAACGTACACGTTTTCGGCCGAAAACTCGTTTTCAAGCGAAAACGCACACCAAGGCTCTTTCGGAGAAAAAGCAAGCACGGAGGACGAGAATCGCTTTTGCCCTGCGTAGCGTTCCGGGCAGCGGGTAGAACCAGGCAGAGAATTCCCTGCTAGCAGCTTCCCTGTGGCGGGGAAGTGCAAACGTACACGTTTTCGGCCGAAAACGAGTTTTCCGGCAAAAACGCACACCACGGCACTTTCTGAGCAAAAGCAAGCACGGAGGACGAGAATCGCTTTTGCCCTGCGTAGCGTTCCGGGCAGCGGGTAGAACCAGGCAGAGAATTCCCGGCTAGCAGGTTCCCTGTGGCGGGGAAGTGCAAACGTACACGTTTTCGGCCGAAAACTCGTTTTCCGGCGAAAACGCACACCACGGCTCTTTCTGAGAAAAAGCAAGCACGGAGGACGAGAACCGCTTTTGCCCTGCGTAGCGTTCCGGGCAGCGGGTAGAACCAGGCAGAGAATTCCCGGCTAGCAGCTTCCCTGTGGCGGGGAAGTGCAAACGTAAACGTTTTCGGCCGAAAACGCGTTTGCCAGCGAAAACGCACACCACGGCTCTTTCTGAGAAAAAGCAAGCACGGAGGACGAGAACCGCTTTTGCCCTGCGTAGCGTTCCGGGCAGCGGGTAGAACCAGGCAGAGAATTCCCGGCTAGCAGCTTCCATGTGGCGGGGAAGTGCAAACGTACACGTTTTCGGCCGAAAACGCGTTTTCAGGCGAAAACGCACACCACGGCTCTTTCTGAGAAAAAGCAAGCACGGAGGACGAGAACCGCTTTTGCCCTGCGTAACGTTCCGGGCAGCGGGTAGAACCAGGCAGAGAATTCCCGGCTAGCAGCTTCCCTGTGGCGGGGAAGTGCAAACGTACACGTTTTCGGCCGAAAACGAGTTTTCCGGCAAAAACGCACACCACGGCACTTTCTGAGCAAAAGCAAGCACGGAGGACGAGAATCGCTTTTGCCCTGCGTAGCGTTCCGTGCAGCGGGTAGAACCAGGCAGAGAATTCCCGGCTAGCTGCTTCCCTGTGGCGGGGAAGTGCAAACGTACATGTTTTCGGCCGAAAACGCGTTTTCCGGCGAAAACGCACACCACGGCTCTTTCTGAGAAAAAGCAAGCACGGAGGACGAGAATCGCTTTTGCCCTGCGTAGCGTTCCGGGCAGCGGGTAAAACCAGGCAGAGAATTCCCGGCTAGCAGCTTCCCTGTGGCGGGGAAGTGCAAACGTACACGTTTTCGGCCGAAAACGCGTTTTCAAGCGAAAACGCACACCAAGGCTCTTTCTGAGCAAAAGCAAGCACGGAGAACGAGAATCGCTTTTGCCCTGCGTAGCGTTCCGGGCAGCGGGTAGAACCAGGCAGAGAATTCCCGGCTAGCAGCTTCCCTGTGGCGGGGAAGTGCAAACGTACACGTTTTCGGCCGAAAACGCGTTTTCAAGCGAAAACGCACACCAAGGCTCTTTCTGAGCAAAAGCAAGCACGGAGGACGAGAATCGCTTTTGCCCTGCGTAGCGTTCCGTGCAGCGGGTAAAACCAGGCAGAGAATTCCCGGCTAGCAGCTTCCCTGTGGCGGGGAAGTGCAAACGTACACGTTTTCGGCCGAAAACGCGTTTTCAAGCGAAAACGCACACCAAGGGTCTTTCTGAGACAAAGCACGCACGGAGGACGAGAATCGCTTTTGCCCTGCGTAGCGTTCCGGGCAGCGGGTAGAACCAGGCAGAGAATTCCCGGCTAGCAGCTTCCCTGTGGCGGGGAAGTGCAAACGTACACGTTTTCGGCCGAAAACGCGTTTGCCGGCGAAAACGCACACCAAGGCTCTTTCTGAGACAAAGCAAGCACGGAGGACGAGAATCGCTTTTACCCTGCGTAGCGTTCCGTGCAGCGGGTAAAACCAGGCAGAGAATTCCCGGCTAGCAGCTTCCCTGTGGCGGGGAAGTGCAAACGTACACGTTTTCGGCCGAAAACGCGTTTTCAAGCGAAAACGCACACCAAGGCTCTTTCTGAGCAAAAGCAAGCACGGAGGACGAGAATCGCTTTTGCCCTGCGTAGCGTTCCGTGCAGCGGGTAAAACCAGGCAGAGAATTCCCGGCTAGCAGCTTCCCTGTGGCGGGGAAGTGCAAACGTACACGTTTTCGGCCGAAAACTCGTTTTCAAGCGAAAACGCACACCAAGGCTCTTTCGGAGAAAAAGCAAGCACGGAGGACGAGAATCGCTTTTGCCCTGCGTAGCGTTCCGGGCAGCGGGTAGAACCAGGCAGAGAATTCCCGGCTAGCAGCTTCCCTGTGGCGGGGAAGTGCAAACGTACACGTTTTCGGCCGAAAACGAGTTTTCCGGCAAAAACGCACACCACGGCACTTTCTGAGCAAAAGCAAGCACGGAGGACGAGAATCGCTTTTGCCCTGCGTAGCGTTCCGGGCAGCGGGTAGAACCAGGCAGAGAATTCCCGGCTAGCAGGTTCCCTGTGGCGGGGAAGTGCAAACGTACACGTTTTCGGCCGAAAACGCGTTTTCCGGCGAAAACGCACACCACGGCTCTTTCTGAGAAAAAGCAAGCACGGAGGACGAGAACCGCTTTTGCCCTGCGTAGCGTTCCAGGCAGCGGGTAGAACCAGGCAGAGAATTCCCGGCTAGCAGCTTCCCTGTGGCGGGGAAGTGCAAACGTACACGTTTTCGGCCGAAAACGCGTTTGCCGGCGAAAACGCACACCACGGCTCTTTCTGAGAAAAAGCAAGCACGGAGGACGAGAACCGCTTTTGCCCTGCGTAGCGTTCCGGGCAGCGGGTAGAACCAGGCAGAGAATTCCCGGCTAGCAGCTTCCATGTGGCGGGGAAGTGCAAACGTACACGTTTTCGGCCGAAAACGCGTTTTCCGGCGAAAACGCACACCACGGCTCTTTCTGAGAAAAAGCAAGCACGGAGGACGAGAACCGCTTTTGCCCTGCGTAACGTTCCGGGCAGCGGGTAGAACCAGGCAGAGAATTCCCGGCTAGCAGCTTCCCTGTGGCGGGGAAGTGCAAACGTACACGTTTTCGGCCGAAAACGCGTTTGCCGGCGAAAACGCACACCACGGCTCTTTCTGAGAAAAAGCAAGCACGGAGGACGAGAACCGCTTTTGCCCTGCGTAGCGTTCCGGGCAGCGGGTAGAACCAGGCAGAGAATTCCCGGCTAGCAGCTTCCCTGTGGCGGGGAAGTGCAAACGTACACGTTTTCGGCCGAAAACGCGTTTGCCGGCGAAAACGCACACCACGGCTCTTTCTGAGAAAAAGCAAGCACGGAGGACGAGAACCGCTTTTGCCCTGCGTAGCGTTCCGGGCAGCGGGTAGAACCAGGCAGAGAATTCCCGGCTAGCTGCTTCCCTGTGGCGGGGAAGTGCAAACGTACACGTTTTCGGCCGAAAACGCGTTTGCCGGCGAAAACGCACACCACGGCTCTTTCTGAGAAAAAGCAAGCACGGAGGACGAGAACCGCTTTTGCCCTGCGTAGCGTTCCGGGCAGCGGGTAGAACCAGGCAGAGAATTCCCGGCTAGCAGCTTCCCTGTGGCGGGGAAGTGCAAACGTACACGTTTTCGGCCGAAAACGCGTTTTCCGGCGAAAACGCACACCAAGGCTCTTTCTGAGCAAAAGCAAGCACGGAGGACGAGAATCGCTTTTGCCCTGCGTAGCGTTCCGGGCAGCGGGTAGAACCAGGCAGAGAATTCCCGGCTAGCAGCTTCCCTATGGCGGGGAATTGCAAACGTACACGTTTTCGGCCGAAAACGCGTTTTCCGGCGAAAACGCACACCACGGCTCTTTCTGAGAAAAAGCAAGCACGGAGGACGAGAACCGCTTTTGCCCTGCGTAGCGTTCCGGGCAGCGGGTAGAACCAGGCAGAGAATTCCCGGCTAGCAGCTTCCCTATGGCGGGGAAGTGCAAACGTACACGTTTTCGGCGGAAAACGCGTTTTCAAGCGAAAACGCACACCACGGCTCTTTCTGAGAAAAAGCAAGCACGGAGGACGAGAACCGCTTTTGCCCTGCGTAGCGTTCCGGGCAGCGGGTAGAACCAGGCAGAGAATTCCCGGCTAGCAGCTTCCCTGTGGCGGGGAAGTGCAAACGTACACGTTTTCGGCCGAAAACGCGTTTGCCGGCGAAAACGCACACCACGGCTCTTTCTGAGAAAAAGCAAGCACGGAGGACGAGAACCGCTTTTGCCCTGCGTAGCGTTCCGGGCAGCGGGTAGAACCAGGCAGAGAATTCCCGGCTAGCAGCTTCCCTGTGGCGGGGAAGTGCAAACGTACACGTTTTCGGCCGAAAACTCGTTTTCCGGCGAAAACGCACACCACGGCTCTTTCTGAGAAAAAGCAAGCACGGAGGACGAGAACCGCTTTTGCCCTGCGTAGCGTTCCGGGCAGCGGGTAGAACCAGGCAGAGAATTCCCGGCTAGCAGCTTCCCTGTGGCGGGGAAGTGCAAACGTACACGTTTTCGGCCGAAAACGCGTTTGCCGGCGAAAACGCACACCACGGCTCTTTCTGAGAAAAAGCAAGCACGGAGGACGAGAACCGCTTTTGCCCTGCGTAGCGTTCCGGGCAGCGGGTAGAACCAGGCAGAGAATTCCCGGCTAGCAGCTTCCCTGTGGCGGGGAAGTGCAAACGTACACGTTTTCGGCCGAAAACGCGTTTTCCGGCGAAAACGCACACCACGGCTCTTTCTGAGAAAAAGCAAGCACGGAGGACGAGAATCGCTTTTGCCCTGCGTAGCGTTCCGGGCAGCGGGTAGAACCAGGCAGAGAATTCCCGGCTAGCAGCTTCCCTGTGGCGGGGAAGTGCAAACGTACACGTTTTCGGCCGAAAACGCGTTTTCCGGCGAAAACGCACACCACGGCTCTTTCTGAGAAAAAGCAAGCACGGAGGACGAGAACCGCTTTTGCCCTGCGTAGCGTTCCGGGCAGCGGGTAGAACCAGGCAGAGAATTCCCGGCTAGCAGCTTCCCTGTGGCGGGGAAGTGCAAACGTACACGTTTTCGGCCGAAAACGCGTTTGCCGGCGAAAACGCACACCACGGCTCTTTCTGAGAAAAAGCAAGCACGGAGGACGAGAACCGCTTTTGCCCTGCGTAGCGTTCCGGGCAGCGGGTAGAACCAGGCAGAGAATTCCCGGCTAGCAGCTTCCCTGTGGCGGGGAAGTGCAAACGTACACGTTTTCGGCCGAAAACGCGTTTGCCGGCGAAAACGCACACCACGGCTCTTTCTGAGAAAAAGCAAGCACGGAGGACGAGAACCGCTTTTGCCCTGCGTAGCGTTCCGGGCAGCGGGTAGAACCAGGCAGAGAATTCCCGGCTAGCAGCTTCCCTGTGGCGGGGAAGTGCAAACGTACACGTTTTCGGCCGAAAACGCGTTTGCCGGCGAAAACGCACACCACGGCTCTTTCTGAGAAAAAGCAAGCACGGAGGACGAGAAACGCTTTTGCCCTGCGTAGCGTTCCGGGCAGCGGGTAGAACCAGGCAGAGAATTCCCGGCTAGCAGCTTCCCTGTGGCGGGGAAGTGCAAACGTACACGTTTTCGGCCGAAAACGCGTTTTCCGGCGAAAACGCACACCACGGCTCTTTCTGAGAAAAAGCAAGCACGGAGGACGAGAACCGCTTTTGCCCTGCGTAGCGTTCCGGGCAGCGGGTAGAACCAGGCAGAGAATTCCCGGCTAGCAGCTTCCCTGTGGCGGGGAAGTGCAAACGTACACGTTTTCGGCCGAAAACGCGTTTGCCGGCGAAAATGCACACCACGGCTCTTTCTGAGAAAAAGCAAGCACGGAGGACGAGAACCGCTTTTGCCCTGCGTAGCGTTCCGGGCAGCGGGTAGAAACAGGCAAAGAATTCCCGGCTAGCTGCTTCCCTGTGGCGGGGAAGTGCAAACGTACATGTTTTCGGCCGAAAACGCGTTTTCAAGCGAAAACGCAGACCACGGCTCCTTCTGAGAAAAAGCAAGCACGGAGGACGAGAATCGCTTTTGCCCTGCGTAGCGTTCCGGGCAGCGGGTAAAACCAGGCAGAGAATTCCCGGCTAGCAGCTTCCCTGTGGCGGGGAAGTGCAAACGTACACGTTTTCGGCCGAAAACGCGTTTTCAAGCGAAAACGCACACCAAGGCTCTTTCTGAGAAAAAGCAAGCACGGAGGACGAGAATCGCTTTTGCCCTGCGTAGCGTTCCGGGCAGCGGGTAGAACCAGGCAGAGAATTCCCGGCTAGCAGCTTCCCTGTGGCGGGGAAGTGCAAACGTACACGTTTTCGGCCGAAAACGCGTTTTCAAGCGAAAACGCACACCAAGGCTCTTTCTGAGAAAAAGCAAGCACGGAGGACGAGAATCGCTTTTGCCCTGCGTAGCGTTCCGTGCAGCGGGTAGAACCAGGCAGAGAATTCCCGGCTAGCAGCTTCCCTGTGGCGGGGAAGTGCAAACGTACACGTTTTCGGCCGAAAACGCGTTTTCAAGCGAAAAGGCACACCACGGCTTTTTCTGAGAAAAGGCAAGCACGGACGACGAGAATCGCTTTTGCCCTGCGTAGCGTTCCGGGGACTGGGTAGAACCAGGCAGAGAATTCCCGGCTAGCTGCTTCCCTGTGGCGGGGAAGTGCAAACGTACATGTTTTCGGCCGAAAACGCGTTTTCCGGCGAAAACGCATACCACGGCTCCTTCTGAGAAAAAGCAAGCACGGAGGACGAGAATCGCTTTTGCCCTGCGTAGCGTTCCGGGCAGCGGGTAAAACCAGGCAGAGAATTCCCGGCTAGCAGCTTCCCTGTGGCGGGGAAGTGCAAACGTACACGTTTTCGGCCGAAAACGCGTTTTCAAGCGAAAACGCACACCAAGGCTCTTTCTGAGAAAATGCAAGCACGGAGGACGAGAATCGCTTTTGCCCTGCGTAGCGTTCCGGGCAGCGGGTAGAACCAGGCAGAGAATTCCCGGCTAGCAGCTTCCCTGTGGCGGGGAAGTGCAAACGTACACGTTTTCGGCCGAAAACGCGTTTTCAAGCGAAAACGCACACCAAGGCTCTTTCTGAGCAAAAGCAAGCACGGAGGACGAGAATCGCTTTTGCCCTGCGTAGCGTTCCGGGCAGCGGGTAGAACCAGGCAGAGAATTCCCGGCTAGCAGCTTCCCTGTGGCGGGGAAGTGCAAACGTACACGTTTTCGGCCGAAAACGCGTTTTCAAGCGAAAACGCACACCAAGGCTCTTTCGGAGAAAAAGCAAGCACGGAGGACGAGAATCGCTTTTGCCCTGCGTAGCGTTCCGTGCAGCGGGTAAAACCAGGCAGAGAATTCCCGGCTAGCAGCTTCCCTGTGGCGGGGAAGTGCAAACGTACACGTTTTCGGCCGAAAACGAGTTTTCCGGCAAAAACGCACACCACGGCACTTTCTGAGCAAAAGCAAGCACGGAGGACGAGAATCGCTTTTGCCCTGCGTAGCGTTCAGGGCAGCGGGTAAAACCAGGCAGAGAATTCCCGTCTAGCAGCTTCCCTGTGGCGGGGAAGTGCAAACGTACACGTTTTCGGCCGAAAACGCGATTTCCGGCGAAAACGCACACCAAGGCTCTTTCTGAGCAAAAGCAAGCACGGAGGACGAGAATCGCTTTTGCCCTGCGTAGCGTTCCAGGCAGCGGGTAGAACCAGGCAGAGAATTCCCGGCTAGCTGCTTCCCTGTGGCGGGGAAGTGCAAACGTACATGTTTTCGGCCGAAAGCGCGTTTTCAAGCGAAAACGCACACCAAGGCTCTTTCTGAGAAAAAGCAAGCACGGAGGACGAGAATCGCTTTTGCCCTGCGTAGCGTTCCGTGCAGCGGGTAGAACCAGGCAGAGAATTCCCGGCTAGCAGCTTCCCTGTGGCGGGGAAGTGCAAACGTACACGTTTTCGGCCGAAAACGCGTTTGCCGGCGAAAACGCACACCACGGCTCTTTCTGAGAAAAAGCAAGCACGGAGGACGAGAATCGCTTTTGCCCTGCGTAGCGTTCCGGGCAGCGGGTAGAACCAGGCAGAGAATTCCCGGCTAGCAGCTTCCCTGTGGCGGGGAAGTGCAAACGTACACGTTTTCGGCCGAAAACGCGTTTTCAAGCGAAAACGCACACCAAGGCTCTTTCTGAGCAAAAGCAAGCACGGAGGACGAGAATCGCTTTTGCCCTGCGTAGCGTTCAGGGCAGCGGGTAAAACCAGGCAGAGAATTCCCGTCTAGCAGCTTCCCTGTGGCGGGGAAGTGCAAACGTACACGTTTTCGGCCGAAAACGCGTTTTCCGGCGAAAACGCACACCAAGGGTCTTTCTGAGAAAAAGCAAGCACGGAGGACGAGAATCGCTTTTGCCCTGCGTAGCGTTCCGGGCAGCGGGTAGAACCAGGCAGAGAATTCCCGGCTAGCAGCTTCCCTGTGGCGGGGAAGTGCAAACGTACACGTTTTCGGCCGAAAACGCGTTTTCCGGCGAAAACGCACACCACGGCTCTTTCTGAGAAAAAGCAAGCACGGAGGACGAGAACCGCTTTTGCCCTGCGTAGCGTTCCGGGCAGCGGGTAGAACCAGGCAGAGAATTCCCGGCTAGCAGCTTCCCTGTGGCGGGGAAGTGCAAACGTACACGTTTTCGGCCGAAAACGCGTTTTCCGGCGAAAACGCACACCACGGCTCTTTCTGAGAAAAAGCAAGCACGGAGGACGAGAACCGCTTTTGCCCTGCGTAGCGTTCCGGGCAGCGGGTAGAACCAGGCAGAGAATTCCCGGCTAGCAGCTTCCCTGTGGCGGGGAAGTGCAAACGTACACGTTTTCGGCCGAAAACGCGTTTTCAAGCGAAAACGCACAGCACGGCTCTTTCTGAGAAAAAGCAAGCACGGAGGACGAGAACCGCTTTTGCCCTGCGTAGCGTTCCGGGCAGCGGGTAGAACCAGGCAGAGAATTCCCGGCTAGCAGCTTCCCTGTGGCGGGGAAGTGCAAACGTACACGTTTTCGGCCGAAAACGCGTTTTCCGGCGAAAACGCACACCACGGCTCTTTCTGAGAAAAAGCAAGCACGGAGGACGAGAACCGCTTTTGCCCTGCGTAGCGTTCCGTGCAGCGGGTAGAACCAGGCAGAGAATTCCCGGCTAGCTGCTTCCCTGTGGCGGGGAAGTGCAAACGTACACGTTTTCGGCCGAAAACGCGTTTTCCGGCGAAAACGCACACCACGGCTCTTTCTGAGAAAAAGCAAGCACGGAGGACGAGAACCGCTTTTGCCCTGCGTAGCGTTCCGGGCAGCGGGTAGAACCAGGCAGAGAATTCCCGGCTAGCTGCTTCCCTGTGGCGGGGAAGTGCAAACGTACACGTTTTCGGCCGAAAACGCGTTTTCCGGCGAAAACGCACACCACGGCTCTTTCTGAGAAAAAGCAAGCACGGAGGACGAGAACCGCTTTTGCCCTGCATAGCGTTCCGGGCAGCGGATAGAACCAGGCAGAGAATTCCCGGCTAGCAGCTTCCCTGTGGCGGGGAAGTGCAAACGTACACGTTTTCGGCCGAAAACGCGTTTTCCGGCGAAAACGCACACCACGGCTCTTTCTGAGAAAAAGCAAGCACGGAGGACGAGAACCGCTTTTGCCCTGCGTAGCGTTCCGGGCAGCGGGTAGAACCAGGCAGAGAATTCCCGGCTAGCAGCTTCCCTGTGGCGGGGAAGTGCAAACGTACACGTTTTCGGCCGAAAACGCGTTTTCCGGCGAAAACGCACACCACGGCTCTTTCTGAGAAAAAGCAAGCACGGAGGACGAGAACCGCTTTTGCCCTGCGTAGCGTTCCGTGCAGCGGGTAGAACCAGGCAGGGAATTCCCGGCTAGCTGCTTCCCTGTGGCGGGGAAGTGCAAACGTACACGTTTTCGGCCGAAAACGCGTTTTCCGGCGAAAACGCACACCACGGCTCTTTCTGAGAAAAAGCAAGCACGGAGGACGAGAACCGCTTTTGCCCTGCGTAGCGTTCCGGGCAGCGGGTAGAACCAGGCAGAGAATTCCCGGCTAGCTGCTTCCCTGTGGCGGGGAAGTGCAAACGTACACGTTTTCGGCCGAAAACGCGTTTTCCGGCGAAAACGCACACCACGGCTCTTTCTGAGAAAAAGCAAGCACGGAGGACGAGAACCGCTTTTGCCCTGCATAGCGTTCCGGGCAGCGGATAGAACCAGGCAGAGAATTCCCGGCTAGCAGCTTCCCTGTGGCGGGGAAGTGCAAACGTACACGTTTTCGGCCGAAAACGCGTTTTCCGGCGAAAACGCACACCACGGCTCTTTCTGAGAAAAAGCAAGCACGGAGGACGAGAACCGCTTTTGCCCTGCGTAGCGTTCCGGGCAGCGGGTAGAACCAGGCAGAGAATTCCCGGCTAGCAGCTTCCCTGTGGCGGGGAAGTGCAAACGTACACGTTTTCGGCCGAAAACGCGTTTTCCGGCGAAAACGCACACCACGGCTCTTTCTGAGAAAAAGCAAGCACGGAGGACGAGAACCGCTTTTGCCCTGCGTAGCGTTCCGGGCAGCGGGTAGAACCAGGCAGAGAATTCCCGGCTAGCAGCTTCCCTGTGGCGGGGAAGTGCAAACGTACACGTTTTCGGCCGAAAACGCGTTTGCCGGCGAAAACGCACACCACGGCTCTTTCTGAGAAAAAGCAAGCACGGAGGACGAGAACCGCTTTTGCCCTGCGTAGCGTTCCGGGCAGCGGGTAGAACCAGGCAGAGAATTCCCGGCTAGCAGCTTCCCTGTGGCGGGGAAGTGCAAACGTACACGTTTTCGGCCGAAAACGCGTTTGCCGGCGAAAACGCACACCACGGCTCTTTCTGAGAAAAAGCAAGCACGGAGGACGAGAACCGCTTTTGCCCTGCGTAGCGTTCCGGGCAGCGGGTAGAACCAGGCAGAGAATTCCCGGCTAGCAGCTTCCCTGTGGCGGGGAAGTGCAAACGTACACGTTTTCGGCCGAAAACGCGTTTGCCGGCGAAAACGCACACCACGGCTCTTTCTGAGAAAAAGCAAGCACGGAGGACAAGAACCGCTTTTGCCCTGCGTAGCGTTCCGGGCAGCGGGTAGAACCAGGCAGAGAATTCCCGGCTAGCAGCTTCCCTGTGGCGGGGAAGTGCAAACGTACACGTTTTCGGCCGAAAACGCGTTTTCCGGCGAAAACGCACACCACGGCTCTTTCTGAGAAAAAGCAAGCACGGAGGACGAGAACCGCTTTTGCCCTGCGTAGCGTTCCGGGCAGCGGGTAGAACCAGGCAGAGAATACCCGGCTAGCAGCTTCCCTGTGGCGGGGAAGTGCAAACGTACACGTTTTCGGCCGAAAACGCGTTTTCCGGCGAAAACGCACACCACGGCTCTTTCTGAGAAAAAGCAAGCACGGAGGACGAGAACCGCTTTTGCCCTGCGTAGCGTTCCGGGCAGCGGGTAGAAACAGGCAAAGAATTCCCGGCTAGATGCTTCCCTGTGGCGGGGAAGTGCAAACGTACATGTTTTCGGCCGAAAACGCGTTTTCAAGCGAAAACGCACACCACGGCTCCTTCTGAGAAAAAGCAAGCACGGAGGACGAGAATCGCTTTTGCCCTGCGTAGCGTTCCGGGCAGCGGGTAAAACCAGGCAGAGAATTCCCGGCTAGCAGCTTCCCTGTGGCGGGGAAGTGCAAACGTACACGTTTTCGGCTGAAAACGCGTTTTCAAGCGAAAACGCACACCAAGGCTCTTTCTGAGAAAAAGCAAGCACGGAGGACGAGAATCGCTTTTGCCCTGCGTAGCGTTCCGTGCAGCGGGTAGAACCAGGCAGAGAATTCCCGGCTAGCAGCTTCCCTGTGGCGGGGAAGTGCAAACGTACACGTTTTCGGCCGAAAACGCGTTTTCAAGCGAAAACGCACACCAAGGCTCTTTCTGAGCAAAAGCAAGCACGGAGGACGAGAATCGCTTTTGCCCTGCGTAGCGTTACGGGCAGCGGGTAGAACCAGGCAGAGAATTCCCGGCTAGCAGCTTCCCTGTGGCGGGGAAGTGCAAACGTACACGTTTTCGGCCGAAAACGCGTTTTCAAGCGAAAACGCACACCAAGGCTCTTTCTGAGAAAAAGCAAGCACGGAGGACGAGAATCGCTTTTGCCCTGCGTAGCGTTCCGTGCAGCGGGTAAAACCAGGCAGAGAATTCCCGGCTAGCAGCTTCCCTGTGGCGGGGAAGTGCAAACGTACACGTTTTCGGCCGAAAACGCGTTTTCAAGCGAAAACGCACACCAAGGCTCTTTCTGAGCAAAAGCAAGCACGGAGGACGAGAATTGCTTTTGCCCTGCGTAGCGTTCCGGGCAGCGGGTAGAACCAGGCAGAGAATTCCCGGCTAGCAGCTTCCCTGTGGCGGGGAAGTGCAAACGTACACGTTTTAGGCCGAAAACGAGTTTTCCGGCAAAAACGCACACCACGGCTCTTTCTGAGAAAAAGCAAGCACGGAGGACGAGAACCGCTTTTGCCCTGCGTAGCGTTCCGTGCAGCGGGTAGAACCAGGCAGAGAATTCCCGGCTAGCAGCTTCCCTGTGGCGGGGAAGTGCAAACGTACATGTTTTCGGCCGAAAGCGCGTTTTCCGGCGAAAACGCACACCACGGCTCCTTCTGAGAAAAAGCAAGCACGGAGGACGAGAATCGCTTTTGCCCTGCGTAGCGTTCCGTCAGCGGGTAAAACCAGGCAGAGAATTCCCGGCTAGCAGCTTCCCTGTGGCGGGGAAGTGCAAACGTACACGTTTTCGGCTGAAAACGCGTTTTCAAGCGAAAACGCACACCAAGGCTCTTTCGGAGAAAAAGCAAGCACGGAGGACGAGAACCGCTTTTGCCCTGCGTAGCGTTCCGGGCAGCGGGTAGAACCAGGCAGAGAATTCCCGGCTAGCAGCTTCCCTGTGGCGGGGAAGTGCAAACGTACACGTTTTCGGCCGAAAACGCGTTTTCCGGCGAAAACGCACACCACGGCTCTTTCTGAGAAAAAGCAAGCACGGAGGACGAGAACCGCTTTTGCCCTGCGTAGCGTTCCGGGCAGCGGGTAGAACCAGGCAGAGAATTCCCGGCTAGCAGCTTCCCTGTGGCGGGGAAGTGCAAACGTACACGTTTTCGGCCGAAAACGCGTTTTCAAGCGAAAACGCACAGCACGGCTCTTTCTGAGAAAAAGCAAGCACGGAGGACGAGAACCGCTTTTGCCCTGCGTAGCGTTCCGGGCAGCGGGTAGAACCAGGCAGAGAATTCCCGGCTAGCAGCTTCCCTGTGGCGGGGAAGTGCAAACGTACACGTTTTCGGCCGAAAACGCGTTTTCCGGCGAAAACGCACACCACGGCTCTTTCTGAGAAAAAGCAAGCACGGAGGACGAGAACCGCTTTTGCCCTGCGTAGCGTTCCGGGCAGCGGGTAGAACCAGGCAGAGAATTCCCGGCTAGCAGCTTCCCTGTGGCGGGGAAGTGCAAACGTACACGTTTTCGGCCGAAAACGCGTTTTCAAGCGAAAACGCACAGCACGGCTCTTTCTGAGAAAAAGCAAGCACGGAGGACGAGAACCGCTTTTGCCCTGCGTAGCGTTCCGGGCAGCGGGTAGAACCAGGCAGAGAATTCCCGGCTAGCAGCTTCCCTGTGGCGGGGAAGTGCAAACGTACACGTTTTCGGCCGAAAACGCGTTTGCCGGCGAAAACGCACACCACGGCTCTTTCTGAGAAAAAGCAAGCACGGAGGACGAGAACCGCTTTTGCCCTGCGTAGCGTTCCGGGCAGCGGGTAGAACCAGGCAGAGAATTCCCGGCTAGCAGCTTCCCTGTGGCGGGGAAGTGCAAACGTACACGTTTTCGGCCGAAAACGCGTTTGCCGGCGAAAACGCACACCACGGCTCTTTCTGAGAAAAAGCAAGCACGGAGGACGAGAACCGCTTTTGCCCTGCGTAGCGTTCCGGGCAGCGGGTAGAACCAGGCAGAGAATTCCCGGCTAGCTGCTTCCCTGTGGCGGGGAAGTGCAAACGTACACGTTTTCGGCCGAAAACGCGTTTTCCGGCGAAAACGCACACCACGGCTCTTTCTGAGAAAAAGCAAGCACGGAGGACGAGAACCGCTTTTGCCCTGCATAGCGTTCCGGGCAGCGGATAGAACCAGGCAGAGAATTCCGGCTAGCAGCTTCCCTGTGGCGGGGAAGTGCAAACGTACACGTTTTCGGCCGAAAACGCGTTTTCCGGCGAAAACGCACACCACGGCTCTTTCTGAGAAAAAGCAAGCACGGAGGACGAGAACCGCTTTTGCCCTGCGTAGCGTTCCGGGCAGCGGGTAGAACCAGGCAGAGAATTCCCGGCTAGCAGCTTCCCTGTGGCGGGGAAGTGCAAACGTACACGTTTTCGGCCGAAAACGCGTTTGCCGGCGAAAACGCACACCACGGCTCTTTCTGAGAAAAAGCAAGCACGGAGGACGAGAACCGCTTTTGCCCTGCGTAGCGTTCCGGGCAGCGGGTAGAACCAGGCAGAGAATTCCCGGCTAGCAGCTTCCCTGTGGCGGGGAAGTGCAAACGTACACGTTTTCGGCCGAAAACGCGTTTGCCGGCGAAAACGCACACCACGGCTCTTTCTGAGAAAAAGCAAGCACGGAGGACGAGAACCGCTTTTGCCCTGCGTAGCGTTCCGGGCAGCGGGTAGAACCAGGCAGAGAATTCCCGGCTAGCAGCTTCCCTGTGGCGGGGAAGTGCAAACGTACACGTTTTCGGCCGAAAACGCGTTTGCCGGCGAAAACGCACACCACGGCTCTTTCTGAGAAAAAGCAAGCACGGAGGACGAGAACCGCTTTTGCCCTGCGTAGCGTTCCGGGCAGCGGGTAGAACCAGGCAGAGAATTCCCGGCTAGCAGCTTCCCTGTGGCGGGGAAGTGCAAACGTACACGTTTTCGGCCGAAAACGCGTTTGCCGGCGAAAACGCACACCACGGCTCTTTCTGAGAAAAAGCAAGCACGGAGGACAAGAACCGCTTTTGCCCTGCGTAGCGTTCCGGGCAGCGGGTAGAACCAGGCAGAGAATTCCCGGCTAGCAGCTTCCCTGTGGCGGGGAAGTGCAAACGTACACGTTTTCGGCCGAAAACGCGTTTTCCGGCGAAAACGCACACCACGGCTCTTTCTGAGAAAAAGCAAGCACGGAGGACGAGAACCGCTTTTGCCCTGCGTAGCGTTCCGGGCAGCGGGTAGAACCAGGCAGAGAATTCCCGGCTAGCAGCTTCCCTGTGGCGGGGAAGTGCAAACGTACACGTTTTCGGCCGAAAACGCGTTTTCCGGCGAAAACGCACACCACGGCTCTTTCTGAGAAAAAGCAAGCACGGAGGACGAGAACCGCTTTTGCCCTGCGTAGCGTTCCGGGCAGCGGGTAGAAACAGGCAAAGAATTCCCGGCTAGATGCTTCCCTGTGGCGGGGAAGTGCAAACGTACATGTTTTCGGCCGAAAACGCGTTTTCAAGCGAAAACGCACACCACGGCTCCTTCTGAGAAAAAGCAAGCACGGAGGACGAGAATCGCTTTTGCCCTGCGTAGCGTTCCGGGCAGCGGGTAAAACCAGGCAGAGAATTCCCGGCTAGCAGCTTCCCTGTGGCGGGGAAGTGCAAACGTACACGTTTTCGGCCGAAAACGCGTTTTCAAGCGAAAACGCACACCAAGGCTCTTTCTGAGAAAAAGCAAGCACGGAGGACGAGAATCGCTTTTGCCCTGCGTAGCGTTCCGTGCAGCGGGTAGAACCAGGCAGAGAATTCCCGGCTAGCAGCTTCCCTGTGGCGGGGAAGTGCAAACGTACACGTTTTCGGCCGAAAACGCGTTTTCAAGCGAAAACGCACACCAAGGCTCTTTCTGAGCAAAAGCAAGCACGGAGGACGAGAATCGCTTTTGCCCTGCGTAGCGTTACGGGCAGCGGGTAGAACCAGGCAGAGAATTCCCGGCTAGCAGCTTCCCTGTGGCGGGGAAGTGCAAACGTACACGTTTTCGGCCGAAAACGCGTTTTCAAGCGAAAACGCACACCAAGGCTCTTTCTGAGAAAAAGCAAGCACGGAGGACGAGAATCGCTTTTGCCCTGCGTAGCGTTCCGTGCAGCGGGTAAAACCAGGCAGAGAATTCCCGGCTAGCAGCTTCCCTGTGGCGGGGAAGTGCAAACGTACACGTTTTCGGCCGAAAACGCGTTTTCAAGCGAAAACGCACACCAAGGCTCTTTCTGAGCAAAAGCAAGCACGGAGGACGAGAATCGCTTTTGCCCTGCGTAGCGTTCCGGGCAGCGGGTAGAACCAGGCAGAGAATTCCCGGCTAGCAGCTTCCCTGTGGCGGGGAAGTGCAAACGTACACGTTTTCGGCCGAAAACGCGTTTTCAAGCGAAAACGCACACCAAGGCTCTTTCTGAGCAAAAGCAAGCACGGAGGACGAGAATCGCTTTTGCCCTGCGTAGCGTTCCGGGCAGCGGGTAGAACCAGGCAGAGAATTCCCGGCTAGCAGCTTCCCTGTGGCGGGGAAGTGCAAACGTACACGTTTTAGGCCGAAAACGAGTTTTCCGGCAAAAACGCACACCACGGCACTTTCTGAGCAAAAGCAAGCACGGAGGACGAGAATCGCTTTTGCCCTGCGTAGCGTTCCGTGCAGCGGGTAGAACCAGGCAGAGAATTCCCGGCTAGCTGCTTCCCTGTGGCGGGGAAGTGCAAACGTACATGTTTTCGGCCGAAAGCGCGTTTTCCGGCGAAAACGCACACCACGGCTCCTTCTGAGAAAAAGCAAGCACGGAGGACGAGAATCGCTTTTGCCCTGCGTAGCGTTCCGTCAGCGGGTAAAACCAGGCAGAGAATTCCCGGCTAGCAGCTTCCCTGTGGCGGGGAAGTGCAAACGTACACGTTTTCGGCTGAAAACGCGTTTTCAAGCGAAAACGCACACCAAGGCTCTTTCGGAGAAAAAGCAAGCACGGAGGACGAGAATCGCTTTTGCCCTGCGTAGCGTTCCGTGCAGCGGGTAGAACCAGGCAGAGAATTCCCGGCTAGCAGCTTCCCTGTCGCGGGGAAGTGCAAACGTACACGTTTTCGGCCGAAAACGCGTTTGCCGGCGAAAACGCACACCACGGCTCTTTCTGAGAAAAAGCAAGCACGGAGGACGAGAAACGCTTTTGCCCTGCGTAGCGTTCCGGGCAGCGGGTAGAACCAGGCAGAGAATTCCCGGCTAGCAGCTTCCCTGTGGCGGGGAAGTGCAAACGTACACGTTTTCGGCCGAAAACGCGTTTTCAAGCGAAAACGCACACCAAGGCTCTTTCTGAGAAAAAGCAAGCACGGAGGACGAGAATCGCTTTTGCCCTGCGTAGCGTTCCGGGCAGCGGGTAGAACCAGGCAGAGAATTCCCGGCTAGCAGCTTCCCTGTGGCGGGGAAGTGCAAACGTACACGTTTTCGGCCGAAAACGCGTTTTCAAGCGAAAACGCACACCAAGGCTCTTTCTGAGAAAAAGCAAGCACGGAGGACAAGAATCGCTTTTGCCCTGCGTAGCGTTCCGTGCAGCGGGTAAAACCAGGCAGAGAATTCCCGGCTAGCAGCTTCCCTGTGGCGGGGAAGTGCAAACGTACACGTTTTCGGCCGAAAACGCGTTTTCAAGCGAAAACGCACACCAAGGCTCTTTCTGAGAAAAAGCAAGCACGGAGGACGAGAATCGCTTTTGCCCTGCGTAGCGTTCCGAGCAGCGGTAGAACCAGGCAGAGAATTCCCGGCTAGCAGCTTCCCTGTGGCGGGGAAGTGCAAACGTACACGTTTTCGGCCGAAAACGAGTTTTCCGGCAAAAACGCACACCACGGCACTTTCTGAGCAAAAGCAAGCACGGAGGACGAGAATCGCTTTTGCCCTGCGTAGCGTTCAGGGCAGCGGGTAAAACCAGGCAGAGAATTCCCGTCTAGCAGCTTCCCTGTGGCGGGGAAGTGCAAACGTACATGTTTTCGGCCGAAAACGCGTTTTCCGGCGAAAACGCACACCACGGCTCCTTCTGAGAAAAAGCAAGCACGGAGGACGAGAATCGCTTTTGCCCTGCGTAGCGTTCCGGGCAGCGGGTAAAACCAGGCAGAGAATTCCCGGCTAGCAGCTTCCCTGTGGCGGGGAAGTGCAAACGTACACGTTTTCGGCCGAAAACGCGTTTTCAAGCGAAAACGCACACCAAGGCTCTTTCTGAGCAAAAGCAAGCACGGAGGACGAGAATCGCTTTTGCCCTGCGTAGCGTTCCGGGCAGCGGGTAGAACCAGGCAGAGAATTCCCGGCTAGCAGCTTCCCTGTGGCGGGGAAGTGCAAACGTACACGTTTTCGGCCGAAAACGCGTTTTCAAGCGAAAACGCACACCACGGCTCTTTCTGAGAAAAAGCAAGCACGGAGGACGAGAACCGCTTTTGCCCTGCGTAGCGTTCCGGGCAGCGGGTAGAACCAGGCAGAGAATTCCCGGCTAGCAGCTTCCCTGTGGCGGGGAAGTGCAAACGTACACGTTTTCGGCCGAAAACGCGTTTTCCGGTGAAAACGCACACCACGGCTCTTTCTGAGAAAAAGCAAGCACGGAGGACGAGAACCGCTTTTGCCCTGCGTAGCGTTCCGGGCAGCGGGTAGAACCAGGCAGAGAATTCCCGGCTAGCAGCTTCCCTGTGGCGGGGAAGTGCAAACGTACACGTTTTCGGCTGAAAACGCGTTTTCAAGCGAAAACGCACAGCACGGCTCTTTCTGAGAAAAAGCAAGCACGGAGGACGAGAACCGCTTTTGCCCTGCGTAGCGTTCCGGGCAGCGGGTAGAACCAGTCAGAGAATTCCCGGCTAGCAGCTTCCCTGTGGCGGGGAAGTGCAAACGTACACGTTTTCGGCCGAAAACGCGTTTGCCGGCGAAAACGCACACCACGGCTCTTTCTGAGAAAAAGCAAGCACGGAGGACGAGAACCGCTTTTGCCCTGCGTAGCGTTCCGGGCAGCGGGTAGAACCAGGCAGAGAATTCCCGGCTAGCAGCTTCCCTGTGGCGGGGAAGTGCAAACGTACACGTTTTCGGCCGAAAACGCGTTTTCCGCACACCACGGCTCTTTCTGAGAAAAAGCAAGCACGGAGGACGAGAACCGCTTTTGCCCTGCGTAGCGTTCCGGGCAGCGGGTAGAACCAGGCAGAGAATTCCCGGCTAGCAGCTTCCCTGTGGCGGGGAAGTGCAAACGTACACGTTTTCGGCCGAAAACGCGTTTGCCGGCGAAAACGCACACCACGGCTCTTTCTGAGAAAAAGCAAGCACGGAGGACGAGAACCGCTTTTGCCCTGCGTAGCGTTCCGGGCAGCGGGTAGAACCAGGCAGAGAATTCCCGGCTAGCAGCTTCCCTGTGGCGGGGAAGTGCAAACGTACACGTTTTCGGCCGAAAACGCGTTTGCCGGCGAAAACGCACACCAAGGCTCTTTCGGAGAAAAAGCAAGCACGGAGGACGAGAATCGCTTTTGCCCTGCGTAGCGTTCCGGGCAGCGGGTAGAACCAGGCAGAGAATTCCCGGCTAGCGGCTTCCCTGTGGCGGGGAAGTGCAAACGTACACGTTTTCGGCCGAAAACGAGTTTTCCGGCAAAAACGCACACCACGGCTCTTTCTGAGAAAAAGCAAGCACGGAGGACGAGAACCGCTTTTGCCCTGCGTAGCGTTCCGGGCAGCGGGTAGAACCAGGCAGAGAATTCCCGGCTAGCAGCTTCCCTGTGGCGGGGAAGTGCAAACGTACACGTTTTCGGCCGAAAACGCGTTTGCCGGCGAAAACGCACACCACGGCTCTTTCTGAGAAAAAGCAAGCACGGAGGACGAGAACCGCTTTTGCCCTGCGTAGCGTTCCGGGCAGCGGGTAGAACCAGGCAGAGAATTCCCGGCTAGCAGCTTCCCTGTGGCGGGGAAGTGCAAACGTACACGTTTTCGGCCGAAAACGCGTTTGCCGGCGAAAACGCACACCACGGCTCTTTCTGAGAAAAAGCAAGCACGGAGGACAAGAACCGCTTTTGCCCTGCGTAGCGTTCCGGGCAGCGGGTAGAACCAGGCAGAGAATTCCCGGCTAGCAGCTTCCCTGTGGCGGGGAAGTGCAAACGTACACGTTTTCGGCCGAAAACGCGTTTTCCGGCGAAAACGCACACCACGGCTCTTTCTGAGAAAAAGCAAGCACGGAGGACGAGAACCGCTTTTGCCCTGCGTAGCGTTCCGGGCAGCGGGTAGAACCAGGCAGAGAATTCCCGGCTAGCAGCTTCCCTGTGGCGGGGAAGTGCAAACGTACACGTTTTCGGCCGAAAACGCGTTTGCCGGCGAAAACGCACACCACGGCTCTTTCTGAGAAAAAGCAAGCACGGAGGACGAGAACCGCTTTTGCCCTGCGTAGCGTTCCGGGCAGCGGGTAGAAACAGGCAAAGAATTCCCGGCTAGATGCTTCCCTGTGGCGGGGAAGTGCAAACGTACATGTTTTCGGCCGAAAACGCGTTTTCAAGCGAAAACGCACACCACGGCTCCTTCTGAGAAAAAGCAAGCACGGAGGACGAGAATCGCTTTTGCCCTGCGTAGCGTTCCGGGCAGCGGGTAAAACCAGGCAGAGAATTCCCGGCTAGCAGCTTCCCTGTGGCGGGGAAGTGCAAACGTACACGTTTTCGGCCGAAAACGCGTTTTCAAGCGAAAACGCACACCAAGGCTCTTTCTGAGAAAAAGCAAGCACGGAGGACGAGAATCGCTTTTGCCCTGCGTAGCGTTCCGTGCAGCGGGTAGAACCAGGCAGAGAATTCCCGGCTAGCAGCTTCCCTGTGGCGGGGAAGTGCAAACGTACACGTTTTCGGCCGAAAACGCGTTTTCAAGCGAAAACGCACACCAAGGCTCTTTCTGAGCAAAAGCAAGCACGGAGGACGAGAATCGCTTTTGCCCTGCGTAGCGTTCCGTGCAGCGGGTAAAACCAGGCAGAGAATTCCCGGCTAGCAGCTTCCCTGTGGCGGGGAAGTGCAAACGTACACGTTTTCGGCCGAAAACGCGTTTTCAAGCGAAAACGCACACCAAGGCTCTTTCTGAGCAAAAGCAAGCACGGAGGACGAGAATCGCTTTTGCCCTGCGTAGCGTTCCGGGCAGCGGGTAGAACCAGGCAGAGAATTCCCGGCTAGCAGCTTCCCTGTGGCGGGGAAGTGCAAACGTACACGTTTTCGGCCGAAAACGCGTTTTCAAGCGAAAACGCACACCAAGGCTCTTTCTGAGCAAAAGCAAGCACGGAGGACGAGAATCGCTTTTGCCCTGCGTAGCGTTCCGGGCAGCGGGTAGAACCAGGCAGAGAATTCCCGGCTAGCTGCTTCCCTGTGGCGGGGAAGTGCAAACGTACATGTTTTCGGCCGAAAGCGCGTTTTCCGGCGAAAACGCACACCACGGCTCCTTCTGAGAAAAAGCAAGCACGGAGGACGAGAATCGCTTTTGCCCTGCGTAGCGTTCCGTCAGCGGGTAGAACCAGGCAGAGAATTCCCGGCTAGCAGCTTCCCTGTGGCGGGGAAGTGCAAACGTACACGTTTTCGGCCGAAAACGCGTTTTCAAGCGAAAACGCACACCACGGCTCTTTCTGAGAAAAAGCAAGCACAGAGGACGAGAAACGCTTTTGCCCTGCGTAGCGTTCCGGGCAGCGGGTAGAACCAGGCAGAGAATTCCCGGCTAGCAGCTTCCCTGTGGCGGGGAAGTGCAAACGTACACGTTTTCGGCCGAAAACGCGTTTTCAAGCGAAAACGCACACCAAGGCTCTTTCTGAGAAAAAGCAAGCACGGAGGACGAGAATCGCTTTTGCCCTGCGTAGCGTTCCGGGCAGCGGGTAGAACCAGGCAGAGAATTCCCGGCTAGCAGCTTCCCTGTGGCGGGGAAGTGCAAACGTACACGTTTTCGGCCGAAAACGCGTTTTCAAGCGAAAACGCACACCAAGGCTCTTTCTGAGAAAAAGCAAGCACGGAGGACAAGAATCGCTTTTGCCCTGCGTAGCGTTCCGTGCAGCGGGTAAAACCAGGCAGAGAATTCCCGGCTAGCAGCTTCCCTGTGGCGGGGAAGTGCAAACGTACACGTTTTCGGCCGAAAACGCGTTTTCAAGCGAAAACGCACACCAAGGCTCTTTCTGAGCAAAAGCAAGCACGGAGGACGAGAATCGCTTTTGCCCTGCGTAGCGTTCCGGGCAGCGGGTAGAACCAGGCAGAGAATTCCCGGCTAGCAGCTTCCCTGTGGCGGGGAAGTGCAAACGTACACGTTTTCGGCCGAAAACGCGTTTGCCGGCTAAAACGCACACCACGGCTCTTTCTGAGAAAAAGCAAGCACGGAGGACGAGAACCGCTTTTGCCCTGCGTAGCGTTCCGGGCAGCGGGTAGAACCAGGCAGAGAATTCCCGGCTAGCAGCTTCCCTGTGGCGGGGAAGTGCAAACGTACACGTTTTCGGCCGAAAACTCGTTTGCCGGCGAAAACGCACACCACGGCTCTTTCTGAGAAAAAGCAAGCACGGAGGACGAGAACCGCTTTTGCCCTGCGTAGCGTTCCGGGCAGCGGGTAGAACCAGGCAGAGAATTCCCGGCTAGCAGCTTCCCTGTGGCGGGGAAGTGCAAACGTACACGTTTTCGGCCGAAAACGCGTTTTCCGGCGAAAACGCACACCACGGCTCTTTCTGAGAAAAAGCAAGCACGGAGGACGAGAACCGCTTTTGCCCTGCGTAGCGTTCCGGGCAGCGGGTAGAACCAGGCAGAGAATTCCCGGCTAGCAGCTTCCCTGTGGCGGGGAAGTGCAAACGTACACGTTTTCGGCCGAAAACGCGTTTGCCGGCGAAAACGCACACCACGGCTCTTTCTGAGAAAAAGCAAGCACGGAGGACGAGAACCGCTTTTGCCCTGCGTAGCGTTCCGGGCAGCGGGTAGAACCAGGCAGAGAATTCCCGGCTAGCAGCTTCCCTGTGGCGGGGAAGTGCAAACGTACACGTTTTCGGCCGAAAACGCGTTTTCCGGCGAAAACGCACACCACGGCTCTTTCTGAGAAAAAGCAAGCACGGAGGACGAGAACCGCTTTTGCCCTGCGTAGCGTTCCGGGCAGCGGGTAGAACCAGGCAGAGAATTCCCGGCTAGCAGCTTCCCTGTGGCGGGGAAGTGCAAACGTACACGTTTTCGGCCGAAAACGCGTTTGCCGGCGAAAACGCACACCACGGCTCTTTCTGAGAAAAAGCAAGCACGGAGGACGAGAATCGCTTTTGCCCTGCGTAGCGTTCCGGGCAGCGGGTAGAACCAGGCAGAGAATTCCCGGCTAGCAGCTTCCCTGTGGCGGGGAAGTGCAAACGTACACGTTTTCGGCCGAAAACGAGTTTTCCGGCAAAAACGCACACCACGGCACTTTCTGAGAAAAAGCAAGCACGGAGGACGAGAATCGCTTTTGCCCTGCGTAGCGTTCAGGGCAGCGGGTGAAACCAGGCAGAGAATTCCCGGCTAGCAGCTTCCCTGTGGCGGGGAAGTGCAAACGTACACGTTTACGGCTGAAAACGCGTTTTCCGGCGAAAACGCACACCACGGCTCTTTCTGAGAAAAAGCAAGCACGGAGGACGAGAACCGCTTTTGCCCTGCGTAGCGTTCCGGGCAGCGAGTAGAACCAGGCAGAGAATTCCCGGCTAGCAGCTTCCCTGTGGCGGGGAAGTGCAAACGTACATGTTTTCGGCCGAAAACGCGTTTGCCGGCGAAAACGCACACCACGGCTCTTTCTGAGAAAAAGCAAGCACGGAGGACGAGAACCGCTTTTGCCCTGCGTAGCGTTCCGGGCAGCGGGTAGAACCAGGCAGAGAATTCCCGGCTAGCAGCTTCCCTGTGGCGGGGAAGTGCAAACGTACACGTTTTCGGCCGAAAACGCGTTTGCCGGCGAAAACGCACACCACGGCTCTTTCTGAGAAAAAGCAAGCACGGAGGACGAGAACCGCTTTTGCCCTGCGTAGCGTTCCGGGCAGCGGGTAGAACCAGGCAGAGAATTCCCGGCTAGCAGCTTCCCTGTGGCGGGGAAGTGCAAACGTACACGTTTTCGGCCGAAAACGCGTTTGCCGGCGAAAACGCACACCACGGCTCTTTCTGAGAAAAAGCAAGCACGGAGGACGAGAACCGCTTTTGCCCTGCGTAGCGTTCCGGGCAGCGGGTAGAACCAGGCAGAGAATTACCGGCTAGCAGCTTCCCTGTGGCGGGGAAGTGCAAACGTACACGTTTTCGGCCGAAAACGCGTTTGCCGGCGAAAACGCACACCACGGCTCTTTCTGAGAAAAAGCAAGCACGGAGGACGAGAACCGCTTTTGCCCTGCGTAGCGTTCCGTGCAGCGGGTAAAACCAGGCAGAGAATTCCCGGCTAGCAGCTTCCCTGTGGCGGGGAAGTGCAAACGTACACGTTTTCGGCCGAAAACGCGTTTTCAAGCGAAAACGCACACCAAGGTTCTTTCTGAGCAAAAGCAAGCACGGAGGACGAGAATCGCTTTTGCCCTGCGTAGCGTTCCGGGCAGCGGGTAGAACCAGGCAGAGAATTCCCGGCTAGCAGCTTCCCTGTGGCGGGGAAGTGCAAACGTACACGTTTTCGGCCGAAAACGCGTTTTCAAGCGAAAACGCACACCAAGGCTCTTTCTGAGCAAAAGCAAGCACGGAGGACGAGAATCGCTTTTGCCCTGCGTAGCGTTCCGGGCAGCGGGTAGAACCAGGCAGAGAATTCCCGGCTAGCTGCTTCCCTGTGGCGGGGAAGTGCAAACGTACATGTTTTCGGCCGAAAACGCGTTTTCCGGCGAAAACGCACACCACGGCTCCTTCTGAGAAAAAGCAAGCACGGAGGACGAGAATCGCTTTTGCCCTGCGTAGCGTTCCGGGCAGCGGGTAAAACCAGGCAGAGAATTCCCGGCTAGCAGCTTCCCTGTGGCGGGGAAGTGCAAACGTACACGTTTTCGGCCGAAAACGCGTTTTCAAGCGAAAACGCACACCAAGGCTCTTTCTGAGAAAAAGCAAGCACGGAGGACGAGAATCGCTTTTGCCCTGCGTAGCGTTCCGGGCAGCGGGTAGAACCAGGCAGAGAATTCCCGGCTAGCAGCTTCCCTGTGGCGGGGAAGTGCAAACGTACACGTTTTCGGCCGAAAACGCGTTTGCCGGCGAAAACGCACACCACGGCTCTTTCTGAGAAAAAGCAAGCACGGAGGACGAGAACCGCTTTTGCCCTGCGTAGCGTTCCGGGCAGCGGGTAGAACCAGGCAGAGAATTCCCGGCTAGCAGCTTCCCTGTGGCGGGGAAGTGCAAACGTACACGTTTTCGGCCGAAAACGCGTTTTCCGGCGAAAACGCACACCACGGCTCTTTCTGAGAAAAAGCAAGCACGGAGGACGAGAACCGCTTTTGCCCTGCGTAGCGTTCCGGGCAGCGGGTAGAACCAGGCAGAGAATTCCCGGCTAGCAGCTTCCCTGTGGCGGGGAAGTGCAAACGTACACGTTTTCGGCCGAAAACGCGTTTTCAAGCGAAAACGCACAGCACGGCTCTTTCTGAGAAAAAGCAAGCACGGAGGACGAGAACCGCTTTTGCCCTGCGTAGCGTTCCGGGCAGCGGGTAGAACCAGGCAGAGAATTCCCGGCTAGCAGCTTCCCTGTGGCGGGGAAGTGCAAACGTACACGTTTTCGGCCGAAAACGCGTTTGCCGGCGAAAACGCACACCACGGCTCTTTCTGAGAAAAAGCAAGCACGGAGGACGAGAACCGCTTTTGCCCTGCGTAGCGTTCCGGGCAGCGGGTAGAACCAGGCAGAGAATTCCCGGCTAGCAGCTTCCCTGTGGCGGGGAAGTGCAAACGTACACGTTTTCGGCCGAAAACGCGTTTTCCGGCGAAAACGCACACCACGGCTCTTTCTGAGAAAAAGCAAGCACGGAGGACGAGAACCGCTTTTGCCCTGCGTAGCGTTCCGGGCAGCGGGTAGAACCAGGCAGAGAATTCCCGGCTAGCAGCTTCCCTGTGGCGGGGAAGTGCAAACGTACACGTTTTCGGCCGAAAACGCGTTTGCCGGCGAAAACGCACACCACGGCTCTTTCTGAGAAAAAGCAAGCACGGAGGACGAGAACCGCTTTTGCCCTGCGTAGCGTTCCGGGCAGCGGGTAGAACCAGGCAGAGAATTCCCGGCTAGCAGCTTCCCTGTGGCGGGGAAGTGCAAACGTACACGTTTTCGGCCGAAAACGCGTTTTCCGGCGAAAACGCACACCACGGCTCTTTCTGAGAAAAAGCAAGCACGGAGGACGAGAACCGCTTTTGCCCTGCGTAGCGTTCCGGGCAGCGGGTAGAACCAGGCAGAGAATTCCCGGCTAGCAGCTTCCCTGTGGCGGGGAAGTGCAAACGTACACGTTTTCGGCCGAAAACGCGTTTTCAAGCGAAAACGCACAGCACGGCTCTTTCTGAGAAAAAGCAAGCACGGAGGACGAGAACCGCTTTTGCCCTGCGTAGCGTTCCGGGCAGCGGGTAGAACCAGGCAGAGAATTCCCGGCTAGCAGCTTCCCTGTGGCGGGGAAGTGCAAACGTACACGTTTTCGGCCGAAAACGCGTTTGCCGGCGAAAACGCACACCACGGCTCTTTCTGAGAAAAAGCAAGCACGGAGGACGAGAACCGCTTTTGCCCTGCGTAGCGTTCCGGGCAGCGGGTAGAACCAGGCAGAGAATTCCCGGCTAGCAGCTTCCCTGTGGCGGGGAAGTGCAAACGTACACGTTTTCGGCCGAAAACGCGTTTTCCGGCGAAAACGCACACCACGGCTCTTTCTGAGAAAAAGCAAGCACGGAGGACGAGAACCGCTTTTGCCCTGCGTAGCGTTCCGGGCAGCGGGTAGAACCAGGCAGAGAATTCCCGGCTAGCAGCTTCCCTGTGGCGGGGAAGTGCAAACGTACACGTTTTCGGCCGAAAACGCGTTTTCCGGCGAAAACGCACACCACGGCTCTTTCTGAGAAAAAGCAAGCACGGAGGACGAGAACCGCTTTTGCCCTGCGTAGCGTTCCGGGCAGCGGGTAGAACCAGGCAGAGAATTCCCGGCTAGCAGCTTCCCTGTGGCGGGGAAGTGCAAACGTACACGTTTTCGGCCGAAAACGCGTTTGCCGGCGAAAACGCACACCACGGCTCTTTCTGAGAAAAAGCAAGCACGGAGGACGAGAACCGCTTTTGCCCTGCGTAGCGTTCCGGGCAGCGGGTAGAACCAGGCAGAGAATTCCCGGCTAGCAGCTTCCCTGTGGCGGGGAAGTGCAAACGTACACGTTTTCGGCCGAAAACGCGTTTGCCGGCGAAAACGCACACCACGGCTCTTTCTGAGAAAAAGCAAGCACGGAGGACGAGAACCGCTTTTGCCCTGCGTAGCGTTCCGGGCAGCGGGTAGAACCAGGCAGAGAATTCCCGGCTAGCAGCTTCCCTGTGGCGGGGAAGTGCAAACGTACACGTTTTCGGCCGAAAACGCGTTTGCCGGCGAAAACGCACACCACGGCTCTTTCTGAGAAAAAGCAAGCACGGAGGACGAGAACCGCTTTTGCCCTGCGTAGCGTTCCGGGCAGCGGGTAGAACCAGGCAGAGAATTCCCGGCTAGCAGCTTCCCTGTGGCGGGGAAGTGCAAACGTACACGTTTTCGGCCGAAAACGCGTTTGCCGGCGAAAACGCACACCACGGCTCTTTCTGAGAAAAAGCAAGCACGGAGGACGAGAACCGCTTTTGCCCTGCGTAGCGTTCCGGGCAGCGGGTAGAACCAGGCAGAGAATTCCCGGCTAGCAGCTTCCCTGTGGCGGGGAAGTGCAAACGTACACGTTTTCGGCCGAAAACGCGTTTGCCGGCGAAAACGCACACCACGGCTCTTTCTGAGAAAAAGCAAGCACGGAGGACGAGAACCGCTTTTGCCCTGCGTAGCGTTCCGGGCAGCGGGTAGAACCAGGCAGAGAATTCCCGGCTAGCAGCTTCCCTGTGGCGGGGAAGTGCAAACGTACACGTTTTCGGCCGAAAACGCGTTTGCCGGCGAAAACGCACACCACGGCTCTTTCTGAGAAAAAGCAAGCACGGAGGACGAGAACCGCTTTTGCCCTGCGTAGCGTTCCGGGCAGCGGGTAGAACCAGGCAGAGAATTCCCGGCTAGCAGCTTCCCTGTGGCGGGGAAGTGCAAACGTACACGTTTTCGGCCGAAAACGCGTTTGCCGGCGAAAACGCACACCACGGCTCTTTCTGAGAAAAAGCAAGCACGGAGGACGAGAACCGCTTTTGCCCTGCGTAGCGTTCCGGGCAGCGGGTAGAACCAGGCAGAGATTCCCGGCTAGCAGCTTCCCTGTGGCGGGGAAGTGCAAACGTACACGTTTTCGGCCGAAAACGCGTTTTCCGGCGAAAACGCACACCACGGCTCTTTCTGAGAAAAAGCAAGCACGGAGGACGAGAACCGCTTTTGCCCTGCGTAGCGTTCCGGGCAGCGGGTAGAACCAGGCAGAGAATTCCCGGCTAGCAGCTTCCCTGTGGCGGGGAAGTGCAAACGTACACGTTTTCGGCCGAAAACGCGTTTGCCGGCGAAAACGCACACCACGGCTCTTTCTGAGAAAAAGCAAGCACGGAGGACGAGAACCGCTTTTGCCCTGCGTAGCGTTCCGGGCAGCGGGTAGAACCAGGCAGAGAATTCCCGGCTAGCAGCTTCCCTGTGGCGGGGAAGTGCAAACGTACACGTTTTCGGCCGAAAACGCGTTTGCCGGCGAAAACGCACACCACGGCTCTTTCTGAGAAAAAGCAAGCACGGAGGACGAGAACCGCTTTTGCCCTGCGTAGCGTTCCGGGCAGCGGGTAGAACCAGGCAGAGAATTCCCGGCTAGCAGCTTCCCTGTGGCGGGGAAGTGCAAACGTACACGTTTTCGGCCGAAAACGCGTTTGCCGGCGAAAACGCACACCACGGCTCTTTCTGAGAAAAAGCAAGCACGGAGGACGAGAACCGCTTTTGCCCTGCGTAGCGTTCCGGGCAGCGGGTAGAACCAGGCAGAGAATTCCCGGCTAGCAGCTTCCCTGTGGCGGGGAAGTGCAAACGTACACGTTTTCGGCCGAAAACGCGTTTTCCGGCGAAAACGCACACCACGGCTCTTTCTGAGAAAAAGCAAGCACGGAGGACGAGAACCGCTTTTGCCCTGCGTAGCGTTCCGGGCAGCGGGTAGAACCAGGCAGAGAATTCCCGGCTAGCAGCTTCCCTGTGGCGGGGAAGTGCAAACGTACACGTTTTCGGCCGAAAACGCGTTTGCCGGCGAAAACGCACACCACGGCTCTTTCTGAGAAAAAGCAAGCACGGAGGACAAGAATCGCTTTTGCCCTGCGTAGCGTTCCGTGCAGCGGGTAAAACCAGGCAGAGAATTCCCGGCTAGCAGCTTCCCTGTGGCGGGGAAGTGCAAACGTACACGTTTTCGGCCGAAAACGCGTTTTCAAGCGAAAACGCACACCAAGGCTCTTTCTGAGAAAAAGCAAGCACGGAGGACGAGAATCGCTTTTGCCCTGCGTAGCGTTCCGGGCAGCGGGTAGAACCAGGCAGAGAATTCCCGGCTAGCAGCTTCCCTGTGGCGGGGAAGTGCAAACGTACACGTTTTCGGCCGAAAACGAGTTTTCCGGCAAAAACGCACACCACGGCACTTTCTGAGCAAAAGCAAGCACGGAGGACGAGAATCGCTTTTGCCCTGCTTAGCGTTCAGGGCAGCGGGTAAAACCAGGCAGAGAATTCCCGTCTAGCAGCTTCCCTGTGGCGGGGAAGTGCAAACGTACACGTTTTCGGCCGAAAACGCGTTTTCCGGCGAAAACGCACACCAAGGCTCTTTCTGAGCAAAAGCAAGCACGGAGGACGAGAATCGCTTTTGCCCTGCGTAGCGTTCCAGGCAGCGGGTAGAACCAGGCAGAGAATTCCCGGCTAGCTGCTTCCCTGTGGCGGGGAAGTGCAAACGTACATGTTTTCGGCCGAAAACGCGTTTTCCGGCGAAAACGCACACCACGGCTCCTTCTGAGAAAAAGCAAGCACGGAGGACGAGAATCGCTTTTGCCCTGCGTAGCGTTCCGGGCAGCGGGTAAAACCAGGCAGAGAATTCCCGGCTAGCAGCTTCCCTGTGGCGGGGAAGTGCAAACGTACACGTTTTCGGCCGAAAACGCGTTTTCAAGCGAAAACGCACACCAAGGCTCTTTCTGAGAAAAAGCAAGCACGGAGGACGAGAACCGCTTTTGCCCTGCGTAGCGTTCCGGGCAGCGGGTAGAACCAGGCAGAGAATTCCCGGCTAGCAGCTTCCCTGTGGCGGGGAAGTGCAAACGTACACGTTTTCGGCCGAAAACGAGTTTTCCGGCAAAAACGCACACCACGGCACTTTCTGAGCAAAAGCAAGCACGGAGGACGAGAATCGCTTTTGCCCTGCTTAGCGTTCAGGGCAGCGGGTAAAACCAGGCAGAGAATTCCCGTCTAGCAGCTTCCCTGTGGCGGGGAAGTGCAAACGTACACGTTTTCGGCCGAAAACGCGTTTTCCGGCGAAAACGCACACCAAGGCTCTTTCTGAGCAAAAGCAAGCACGGAGGACGAGAATCGCTTTTGCCCTGCGTAGCGTTCCAGGCAGCGGGTAGAACCAGGCAGAGAATTCCCGGCTAGCTGCTTCCCTGTGTCGGGGAAGTGCAAACGTACATGTTTTCGGCCGAAAACGCGTTTTCCGGCGAAAACGCACACCACGGCTCCTTCTGAGAAAAAGCAAGCACGGAGGACGAGAATCGCTTTTGCCCTGCGTAGCGTTCCGGGCAGCGGGTAAAACCAGGCAGAGAATTCCCGGCTAGCAGCTTCCCTGTGGCGGGGAAGTGCAAACGTACACGTTTTCGGCCGAAAACGCGTTTTCAAGCGAAAACGCACACCAAGGCTCTTTCTGAGAAAAAGCAAGCACGGAGGACGAGAACCGCTTTTGCCCTGCGTAGCGTTACGGGCAGCGGGTAGAACCAGGCAGAGAATTCCCGGCTAGCAGCTTCCCTGTGGCGGGGAAGTGCAAACGTACACGTTTTCGGCCGAAAACGCGTTTTCCGGCGAAAACGCACACCACGGCTCTTTCTGAGAAAAAGCAAGCACGGAGGACGAGAACCGCTTTTGCCCTGCGTAGCGTTCCGGGCAGCGGGTAGAACCAGGCAGAGAATTCCCGGCTAGCAGCTTCCCTGTGGCGGGGAAGTGCAAACGTACACGTTTTCGGCCGAAAACGCGTTTTCAAGCGAAAACGCACAGCACGGCTCTTTCTGAGAAAAAGCAAGCACGGAGGACGAGAACCGCTTTTGCCCTGCGTAGCGTTCCGGGCAGCGGGTAGAACCAGGCAGAGAATTCCCGGCTAGCAGCTTCCCTGTGGCGGGGAAGTGCAAACGTACACGTTTTCGGCCGAAAACGCGTTTTCCAGCGAAAACGCACACCACGGCTCTTTCTGAGAAAAAGCAAGCACGGAGGACGAGAACCGCTTTTGCCCTGCGTAGCGTTCCGGGCAGCGGGTAGAACCAGGCAGAGAATTCCCGGCTAGCAGCTTCCCTGTGGCGGGGAAGTGCAAACGTACACGTTTTCGGCCGAAAACGCGTTTTCCGGCGAAAACGCACACCACGGCTCTTTCTGAGAAAAAGCAAGCACGGAGGACGAGAACCGCTTTTGCCCTGCGTAGCGTTCCGGGCAGCGGGTAGAACCAGGCAGAGAATTCCCGGCTAGCAGCTTCCCTGTGGCGGGGAAGTGCAAACGTACACGTTTTCGGCCGAAAACGCGTTTGCCGGCGAAAACGCACACCACGGCTCTTTCTGAGAAAAAGCAAGCACGGAGGACGAGAACCGCTTTTGCCCTGCGTAGCGTTCCGGGCAGCGGGTAGAACCAGGCAGAGAATTCCCGGCTAGCAGCTTCCCTGTGGCGGGGAAGTGCAAACGTACACGTTTTCGGCCGAAAACGCGTTTTCCGGCGAAAACGCACACCACGGCTCTTTCTGAGAAAAAGCAAGCACGGAGGACGAGAACCGCTTTTGCCCTGCGTAGCGTTCCGGGCAGCGGGTAGAACCAGGCAGAGAATTCCCGGCTAGCAGCTTCCCTGTGGCGGGGAAGTGCAAACGTACACGTTTTCGGCCGAAAACGCGTTTTCCGGCGAAAACGCACACCACGGCTCTTTCTGAGAAAAAGCAAGCACGGAGGACGAGAACCGCTTTTGCCCTGCGTAGCGTTCCGGGCAGCGGGTAGAACCAGGCAGAGAATTCCCGGCTAGCAGCTTCCCTGTGGCGGGGAAGTGCAAACGTACACGTTTTCGGCCGAAAACGCGTTTGCCGGCGAAAACGCACACCACGGCTCTTTCTGAGAAAAAGCAAGCACGGAGGACGAGAACCGCTTTTGCCCTGCGTAGCGTTCCGGGCAGCGGGTAGAACCAGGCAGAGAATTCCCGGCTAGCTGCTTCCCTGTGGCGGGGAAGTGCAAACGTACACGTTTTCGGCCGAAAACGCGTTTTCCGGCGAAAACGCACACCACGGCTCTTTCTGAGAAAAAGCAAGCACGGAGGACGAGAACCGCTTTTGCCCTGCGTAGCGTTCCGGGCAGCGGGTAGAACCAGGCAGAGAATTCCCGGCTAGCAGCTTCCCTGTGGCGGGGAAGTGCAAACGTACACGTTTTCGGCCGAAAACGCGTTTGCCGGCGAAAACGCACACCACGGCTCTTTCTGAGAAAAAGCAAGCACGGAGGACGAGAACCGCTTTTGCCCTGCGTAGCGTTCCGGGCAGCGGGTAGAACCAGGCAGAGAATTCCCGGCTAGCAGCTTCCCTGTGGCGGGGAAGTGCAAACGTACACGTTTTCGGCCGAAAACGCGTTTGCCGGCGAAAACGCACACCACGGCTCTTTCTGAGAAAAAGCAAGCACGGAGGACGAGAACCGCTTTTGCCCTGCGTAGCGTTCCGGGCAGCGGGTAGAACCAGGCAGAGAATTCCCGGCTAGCAGCTTCCCTGTGGCGGGGAAGTGCAAACGTACACGTTTTCGGCCGAAAACGCGTTTTCCGGCGAAAACGCACACCACGGCTCTTTCTGAGAAAAAGCAAGCACGGAGGACGAGAACCGCTTTTGCCCTGCGTAGCGTTCCGGGCAGCGGGTAGAACCAGGCAGAGAATTCCCGGCTAGCAGCTTCCCTGTGGCGGGGAAGTGCAAACGTACACGTTTTCGGCCGAAAACGCGTTTGCCGGCGAAAACGCACACCACGGCTCTTTCTGAGAAAAAGCAAGCACGGAGGACGAGAACCGCTTTTGCCCTGCGTAGCGTTCCGGGCAGCGGGTAGAACCAGGCAGAGATTCCCGGCTAGCAGCTTCCCTGTGGCGGGGAAGTGCAAACGTACACGTTTTCGGCCGAAAACGCGTTTTCCGGCGAAAACGCACACCACGGCTCTTTCTGAGAAAAAGCAAGCACGGAGGACGAGAACCGCTTTTGCCCTGCGTAGCGTTCCGGGCAGCGGGTAGAACCAGGCAGAGAATTCCCGGCTAGCAGCTTCCCTGTGGCGGGGAAGTGCAAACGTACACGTTTTCGGCCGAAAACGCGTTTGCCGGCGAAAACGCACACCACGGCTCTTTCTGAGAAAAAGCAAGCACGGAGGACGAGAACCGCTTTTGCCCTGCGTAGCGTTCCGGGCAGCGGGTAGAACCAGGCAGAGAATTCCCGGCTAGCAGCTTCCCTGTGGCGGGGAAGTGCAAACGTACACGTTTTCGGCCGAAAACGCGTTTGCCGGCGAAAACGCACACCACGGCTCTTTCTGAGAAAAAGCAAGCACGGAGGACGAGAACCGCTTTTGCCCTGCGTAGCGTTCCGGGCAGCGGGTAGAACCAGGCAGAGAATTCCCGGCTAGCAGCTTCCCTGTGGCGGGGAAGTGCAAACGTACACGTTTTCGGCCGAAAACGCGTTTGCCGGCGAAAACGCACACCACGGCTCTTTCTGAGAAAAAGCAAGCACGGAGGACGAGAACCGCTTTTGCCCTGCGTAGCGTTCCGGGCAGCGGGTAGAACCAGGCAGAGAATTCCCGGCTAGCAGCTTCCCTGTGGCGGGGAAGTGCAAACGTACACGTTTTCGGCCGAAAACGCGTTTTCCGGCGAAAACGCACACCACGGCTCTTTCTGAGAAAAAGCAAGCACGGAGGACGAGAACCGCTTTTGCCCTGCGTAGCGTTCCGGGCAGCGGGTAGAACCAGGCAGAGAATTCCCGGCTAGCAGCTTCCCTGTGGCGGGGAAGTGCAAACGTACACGTTTTCGGCCGAAAACGCGTTTGCCGGCGAAAACGCACACCACGGCTCTTTCTGAGAAAAAGCAAGCACGGAGGACGAGAACCGCTTTTGCCCTGCGTAGCGTTCCGGGCAGCGGGTAGAACCAGGCAGAGAATTCCCGGCTAGCAGCTTCCCTGTGGCGGGGAAGTGCAAACGTACACGTTTTCGGCCGAAAACGCGTTTGCCGGCGAAAACGCACACCACGGCTCTTTCTGAGAAAAAGCAAGCACGGAGGACGAGAACCGCTTTTGCCCTGCGTAGCGTTCCGGGCAGCGGGTAGAACCAGGCAGAGAATTCCCGGCTAGCAGCTTCCCTGTGGCGGGGAAGTGCAAACGTACACGTTTTCGGCCGAAAACGCGTTTTCCGGCGAAAACGCACACCACGGCTCTTTCTGAGAAAAAGCAAGCACGGAGGACGAGAACCGCTTTTGCCCTGCGTAGCGTTCCGGGCAGCGGGTAGAACCAGGCAGAGAATTCCCGGCTAGCAGCTTCCCTGTGGCGGGGAAGTGCAAACGTACACGTTTTCGGCCGAAAACGCGTTTGCCGGCGAAAACGCACACCACGGCTCTTTCTGAGAAAAAGCAAGCACGGAGGACGAGAACCGCTTTTGCCCTGCGTAGCGTTCCGGGCAGCGGGTAGAACCAGGCAGAGAATTCCCGGCTAGCAGCTTCCCTGTGGCGGGGAAGTGCAAACGTACACGTTTTCGGCCGAAAACGCGTTTGCCGGCGAAAACGCACACCACGGCTCTTTCTGAGAAAAAGCAAGCACGGAGGACGAGAACCGCTTTTGCCCTGCGTAGCGTTCTGGGCAGCGGGTAGAACCAGGCAGAGAATTCCCGGCTAGCAGCTTCCCTGTGGCGGGGAAGTGCAAACGTACACGTTTTCGGCCGAAAACGCGTTTTCAAGGGAAAACGCACACCACGGCTCTTTCTGAGAAAAAGCAAGCACGGAGGACGAGAACCGCTTTTGCCCTGCGTAGCGTTCCGGGCAGCGGGTAGAACCAGGCAGAGAATTCCCGGCTAGCAGCTTCCCTGTGGCGGGGAAGTGCAAACGTACACGTTTTCGGCCGAAAACGCGTTTGCCGGCGAAAACGCACACCACGGCTCTTTCTGAGAAAAAGCAAGCACGGAGGACGAGAACCGCTTTTGCCCTGCGTAGCGTTCCGGGCAGCGGGTAGAACCAGGCAGAGAATTCCCGGCTAGCAGCTTCCCTGTGGCGGGGAAGTGCAAACGTACACGTTTTCGGCCGAAAACGCGTTTTCCGGCGAAAACGCACACCACGGCTCTTTCTGAGAAAAAGCAAGCACGGAGGACGAGAACCGCTTTTGCCCTGCGTAGCGTTCCGGGCAGCGGGTAGAACCAGGCAGAGAATTCCCGGCTAGCAGCTTCCCTGTGGCGGGGAAGTGCAAACGTACACGTTTTCGGCCGAAAACGCGTTTGCCGGCGAAAACGCACACCACGGCTCTTTCTGAGAAAAAGCAAGCACGGAGGACGAGAACCGCTTTTGCCCTGCGTAGCGTTCCGGGCAGCGGGTAGAACCAGGCAGAGAATTCCCGGCTAGCAGCTTCCCTGTGGCGGGGAAGTGCAAACGTACACGTTTTCGGCCGAAAACGCGTTTTCAAGCGAAAACGCACACCAAGGCTCTTTCTGAGAAAAAGCAAGCACGGAGGACGAGAATCGCTTTTGCCCTGCGTAGCGTTCCGGGCAGCGGGTAGAACCAGGCAGAGAATTCCCGGCTAGCAGCTTCCCTGTGGCGGGGAAGTGCAAACGTACACGTTTTCGGCCGAAAAGGAGTTTTCCGGCAAAAACGCACACCACGGCTCTTTCTGAGCAAAAGCAAGCTCGGAGGACGAGAATCGCCTTTGCCCTGCGTAGCGTTCAGGGCAGCGGGTAAAACCAGGCAGAGAATTCCCGGCTAGCTGCTTCCCTGTGGCGGGGAAGTGCAAACGTACACGTTTTCGGCCGAAAACGCGTTTTCCGGCGAAAACGCACACCAAGGCTCTTTCTGAGCAAAAGCAAGCACGGAGGACGAGAATCGCTTTTGCCCTGCGTATCGTTCCGGGCAGCGGGCAAAGCCAGGCAGAGAATTCCCGGCTAGCAGCTTCCCTGTGGCGGGGAAGTGCAAACGTACACGTTTTCGGCCGAAAACGCGTTTTCAAGCGAAAAGGCACACCACGGCTTTTTCTGAGAAAAGGCAAGCACGGAGGACGAGAATCGCTTTTGCCCTGAGTAGCGTTCCGGGGACCGGGTAGAACCAGGCAGAGAATTCCCGGCTAGCTGCTTCCCTGTGGCGGGGAAGTGCAAACGTACATGTTTTCGGCCGAAAACGCGTTTTCCGGCGAAAACGCACACCACGGCTCCTTCTGAGAAAAAGCAAGCACGGAGGACGAGAATCGCTTTTGCCCTGCGTAGCGTTCCGGGCAGCGGGTAAAACCAGGCAGAGAATTCCCGGCTAGCAGCTTCCCTGTGGCGGGGAAGTGCAAACGTACACGTTTTCGGCCGAAAAGGAGTTTTCAAGCGAAAACGCACACCAAGGCTCTTTCTGAGCAAAAGCAAGCACGGAGGACGAGAATCGCTTTTGCCCTGCGTAGCGTTCCGTGCAGCGGGTAGAACCAGGCAGAGAATTCCCGGCTAGCAGCTTCCCTGTGGCGGGGAAGTGCAAACGTACACGTTTTCGGCCGAAAACGCGTTTTCAAGCGAAAACGCACACCAAGGCTCTTTCGGAGAAAAAGCAAGCACGGAGGACGAGAATCGCTTTTGCCCTGCGTAGCGTTCCGGGCAGTGGGTAGAACCAGGCAGAGAATTCCCGGCTAGCAGCTTCCCTGTGGCGGGGAAGTGCAAACGTACACGTTTTCGGCCGTAAACGAGTTTTCCGGCAAAAACGCACACCACGGCACTTTCTGAGCAAAAGCAAGCACGGAGGACGAGAATCGCTTTTGCCCTTCGTAGCGTTCAGGGCAGCGGGTAAAACCAGGCAGAGAATTCCCGGCTAGCTGCTTCCCTGTGGCGGGGAAGTGCAAACGTACACGTTTTCGGCCGAAAACGCGTTTTCCGGCGAAAACGCACACCAAGGCTCTTTCTGAGCAAAAGCAAGCACGGAGGACGAGAATCGCTTTTGCCCTGCGTATCGTTCCGGGCAGCGGGCAAAGCCAGGCAGAGAATTCCCGGCTAGCAGCTTCCCTGTGGCGGGGAAGTGCAAACGTACACGTTTTCGGCCGAAAACGCGTTTTCAAGCGAAAAGGCACACCACGGCTTTTTCTGAGAAAAGGCAAGCACGGAGGACGAGAATCGCTTTTGCCCTGAGTAGCGTTCCGGGGACCGGGTAGAACCAGGCAGAGAATTCCCGGCTAGCTGCTTCCCTGTGGCGGGGAAGTGCAAACGTACATGTTTTCGGCCGAAAACGCGTTTTCCGGCGAAAACGCACACCACGG
Organism: Athene noctua; assembly: GCF_965140245.1. Lineage (NCBI taxonomy): Eukaryota > Metazoa > Chordata > Aves > Strigiformes > Strigidae > Athene > Athene noctua. The sequence goes on from NW_027437575.1 coordinate 401,779, forward strand.
CTCCTTCTGAGAAAAAGCAAGCACGGAGGACGAGAATCGCTTTTGCCCTGCGTAGCGTTCCGGGCAGCGGGTAAAACCAGGCAGAGAATTCCCGGCTAGCAGCTTCCCTGTGGCGGGGAAGTGCAAACGTACACGTTTTCGGCCGAAAACGCGTTTTCAAGCGAAAACGCACACCAAGGCTCTTTCTGAGCAAAAGCAAGCACGGAGGACGAGAATCGCTTTTGCCCTGCGTAGCGTTCCGGGCAGCGGGTAGAACCAGGCAGAGAATTCCCGGCTAGCAGCTTCCCTGTGGCGGGGAAGTGCAAACGTACACGTTTTCGGCCGAAAACGCGTTTTCAAGCGAAAACGCACACCAAGGCTCTTTCTGAGCAAAAGCAAGCACGGAGGACGAGAATCGCTTTTGCCCTGCGTAGCGTTCCGGGCAGCGGGTAGAACCAGGCAGAGAATTCCCGGCTAGCAGCTTCCCTGTGGCGGGGAAGTGCAAACGTACACGTTTTCGGCCGAAAACGCGTTTTCAAGCGAAAACGCACACCAAGGCTCTTTCGGAGAAAAAGCAAGCACGGAGGACGAGAATCGCTTTTGCCCTGCGTAGCGTTCCGGGCAGCGGGAAGAACCAGGCAGAGAATTCCCGGCTAGCAGCTTCCCTGTGGCGGGGAAGTGCAAACGTACACGTTTTCGGCCGAAAAAGAGTTTTCCGGCAAAAACGCACACCACGGCACTTTCGGAGAAAAAGCAAGCACGGAGGACGAGAATCGCTTTTGCCCTGCGTAGCGTTCAGGGCAGCGGGTAAAACCAGGCAGAGAATTCCCGTCTAGCAGCTTCCCTGTGGCGGGGAAGTGCAAACGTACACGTTTTCGGCCGAAAACGCGTTTTCCGGCGAAAACGCACACCAAGGCTCTTTCTGAGCAAAAGCAAGCACGGAGGACGAGAATCGCTTTTGCCCTGCGTAGCGTTCCAGGCAGCGGGTAGAACCAGGCAGAGAATTCCCGGCTAGCTGCTTCCCTGTGGCGGGGAAGTGCAAACGTACATGTTTTCGGCCGAAAGCGCGTTTTCCGGTGAAAACGCACACCACGGCTCCTTCTGAGAAAAAGCAAGCACGGAGGACGAGAATCGCTTTTGCCCTGCGTAGCGTTCCGGGCAGCGGGTAGAACCAGGCAGAGAATTCCCGGCTAGCAGCTTCCCTGTGGCGGGGAAGTGCAAACGTACACGTTTTCGGCCGAAAACGCGTTTTCAAGCGAAAACGCACACCAAGGCTCTTTCTGAGCAAAAGCAAGCACGGAGGACGAGAATCGCTTTTGCCCTGCGTAGCGTTCCGTGCAGCGGGTAGAACCAGGCAGAGAATTCCCGGCTAGCAGCTTCCCTGTGGCGGGGAAGTGCAAACGTACACGTTTTCGGCCGAAAACGCGTTTTCAAGCGAAAACGCACACCAAGGCTCTTTCGGAGAAAAAGCAAGCACGGAGGACGAGAATCGCTTTTGCCCTGCGTAGCGTTCCGGGCAGCGGGTAGAACCAGGCAGAGAATTCCCGGCTAGCAGCTTCCCTGTGGCGGGGAAGTGCAAACGTACACGTTTTCGGCCGAAAACGAGTTTTCCGGCAAAAACGCACACCACGGCACTTTCTGAGCAAAAGCAAGCACGGAGGACGAGAATCGCTTTTGCCCTGCGTAGCGTTCAGGGCAGCGGGTAAAACCAGGCAGAGAATTCCCGGCTAGCTGCTTCCCTGTGGCGGGGAAGTGCAAACGTACACGTTTTCGGCCGAAAACGCGTTTTCCGGCGAAAACGCACACCAAGGCTCTTTCTGAGCAAAAGCAAGCACGGAGGACGAGAATCGCTTTTGCCCTGCGTATCGTTCCGGGCAGCGGGCAAAGCCAGGCAGAGAATTCCCGGCTAGCAGCTTCCCTGTGGCGGGGAAGTGCAAACGTACACGTTTTCGGCCGAAAACGCGTTTTCAAGCGAAAAGGCACACCACGGCTTTTTCTGAGAAAAGGCAAGCACGGAGGACGAGAATCGCTTTTGCCCTGAGTAGCGTTCCGGGGACCGGGTAGAACCAGGCAGAGAATTCCCGGCTAGCTGCTTCCCTGTGGCGGGGAAGTGCAAACGTACATGTTTTCGGCCGAAAACGCGTTTTCCGGCGAAAACGCACACCACGGCTCCTTCTGAGAAAAAGCAAGCACGGAGGACGAGAATCGCTTTTGCCCTGCGTAGCGTTCCGGGCAGCGGGTAAAACCAGGCAGAGAATTCCCGGCTAGCAGCTTCCCTGTGGCGGGGAAGTGCAAACGTACACGTTTTCGGCCGAAAACGCGTTTTCAAGCGAAAACGCACACCAAGGCTCTTTCGGAGAAAAAGCAAGCACGGAGGACGAGAATCGCTTTTGCCCTGCGTAGCGTTCCGGGCAGCGGGTAGAACCAGGCAGAGAATTCCCGGCTAGCAGCTTCCCTGTGGCGGGGAAGTGCAAACGTACACGTTTTCGGCCGAAAACGCGTTTTCAAGCGAAAACGCACACCAAGGCTCTTTCTGAGCAAAAGCAAGCACGGAGGACGAGAATCGCTTTTGCCCTGCGTAGCGTTCCGGGCAGCGGGTAGAACCAGGCAGAGAATTCCCGGCTAGCAGCTTCCCTGTGGCGGGGAAGTGCAAACGTACACGTTTTCGGCCGAAAACGCGTTTTCAAGCGAAAACGCACACCAAGGCTCTTTCGGAGAAAAAGCAAGCACGGAGGACGAGAATCGCTTTTGCCCTGCGTAGCGTTCCGGGCAGCGGGAAGAACCAGGCAGAGAATTCCCGGCTAGCAGCTTCCCTGTGGCGGGGAAGTGCAAACGTACACGTTTTCGGCCGAAAAAGAGTTTTCCGGCAAAAACGCACACCACGGCACTTTCTGAGCAAAAGCAAGCACGGAGGACGAGAATCGCTTTTGCCCTGCGTAGCGTTCAGGGCAGCGGGTAAAACCAGGCAGAGAATTCCCGTCTAGCAGCTTCCCTGTGGCGGGGAAGTGCAAACGTACACGTTTTCGGCCGAAAACGCGTTTTCCGGCGAAAACGCACACCAAGGCTCTTTCTGAGCAAAAGCAAGCACGGAGGACGAGAATCGCTTTTGCCCTGCGTAGCGTTCCAGGCAGCGGGTAGAACCAGGCAGAGAATTCCCGGCTAGCTGCTTCCCTGTGGCGGGGAAGTGCAAACGTACATGTTTTCGGCCGAAAGCGCGTTTTCCGGCAAAAACGCACACCACGGCACTTTCTGAGCAAAAGCAAGCACGGAGGACGAGAATCGCTTTTGCCCTGCGTAGCGTTCAGGGCAGCGGGTTAAACCAGGCAGAGAATTCCCGTCTAGCAGCTTCCCTGTGGCGGGGAAGTGCAAACGTACACGTTTTCGGCCGAAAACGCGTTTTCCGGCGAAAACGCACACCAAGGCTCTTTCTGAGCAAAAGCAAGCACGGAGGACGAGAATCGCTTTTGCCCTGCGTAGCGTTCCAGGCAGCGGGTAGAACCAGGCAGAGAATTCCCGGCTAGCTGCTTCCCTGTGGCGGGGAAGTGCAAACGTACATGTTTTCGGCCGAAAGCGCGTTTTCCGGTGAAAACGCACACCACGGCTCCTTCTGAGAAAAAGCAAGCACGGAGGACGAGAATCGCTTTTGCCCTGCGTAGCGTTCCGTCAGCGGGTAAAACCAGGCAGAGAATTCCCGGCTAGCAGCTTCCCTGTGGCGGGGAAGTGCAAACGTACACGTTTTCGGCCGAAAACGCGTTTTCAAGCGAAAACGCACACCAAGGCTCTTTCTGAGAAAAAGCAAGCACGGAGGACGAGAATCGCTTTTGCCCTGCGTAGCGTTCCGGGCAGCGGGTAGAACCAGGCAGAGAATTCCCGGCTAGCAGCTTCCCTGTGGCGGGGAAGTGCAAACGTACACGTTTTCGGCCGAAAACGCGTTTGCCTTCGAAAACGCACACCACGGCTCTTTCTGAGAAAAAGCAAGCACGGAGGACGAGAACCGCTTTTGCCCTGCGTAGCGTTCCGGGCAGCGGGTAGAACCAGGCAGAGAATTCCCGGCTAGCAGCTTCCCTGTGGCGGGGAAGTGCAAACGTACACGTTTTCGGCCGAAAACACGTTTTCAAGCGAAAACGCACACCAAGGCTCTTTCTGAGAAAAAGCAAGCACGGAGGACGAGAATCGCTTTTGCCCTGCGTAGCGTTCCGGGCAGCGGGTAGAACCAGGCAGAGAATTCCCGGCTAGCAGCTTCCCTGTGGCGGGGAAGTGCAAACGTACACGTTTTCGGCCGAAAACGCGTTTTCAAGCGAAAACGCACACCAAGGCTCTTTCTGAGAAAAAGCAAGCACGGAGGACGAGAATCGCTTTTGCCCTGCGTAGCGTTCCGTGCAGCGGGTAAAACCAGGCAGAGAATTCCCGGCTAGCAGCTTCCCTGTGGCGGGGAAGTGCAAACGTACACGTTTTCGGCCGAAAACGCGTTTTCAAGCGAAAACGCACACCAAGGCTCTTTCTGAGCAAAAGAAAGCACGGAGGACGAGAATCGCTTTTGCCCTGCGTAGCGTTCCGGGCAGCGGGTAGAACCAGGCAGAGAATTCCCGGCTAGCAGCTTCCCTGTGGCGGGGAAGTGCAAACGTACACGTTTTCGGCCGAAAACGCGTTTTCAAGCGAAAACGCACACCAAGGCTCTTTCTGAGAAAAAGCAAGCACGGAGGACGAGAATCGCTTTTGCCCTGCGTAGCGTTCCGGGCAGCGGGTAGAACCAGGCAGAGAATTCCCGGCTAGCAGCTTCCCTGTGGCGGGGAAGTGCAAACGTACACGTTTTCGGCCGAAAACGAGTTTTCCGGCAAAAACGCACACCACGGCACTTTCTGAGCAAAAGCAAGCACGGAGGACGAGAATCGCTTTTGCCCTGCGTAGCGTTCAGGGCAGCGGGTAAAACCAGGCAGAGAATTCCCGTCTAGCAGCTTCCCTGTGGCGGGGAAGTGCAAACGTACACGTTTTCGGCCGAAAACGCGTTTTCCGGCGAAAACGCACACCAAGGCTCTTTCTGAGCAAAAGCAAGCACGGAGGACGAGAATCGCTTTTGCCCTGCGTAGCGTTCCAGGCAGCGGGTAGAACCAGGCAGAGAATTCCCGGCTAGCTGCTTCCCTGTGGCGGGGAAGTGCAAACGTACATGTTTTCGGCCGAAAACGCGTTTTCCGGCGAAAACGCACACCACGGCTCCTTCTGAGAAAAAGCAAGCACGGAGGACGAGAATCGCTTTTGCCCTGCGTAGCGTTCCGGGCAGCGGGTAAAACCAGGCAGAGAATTCCCGGCTAGCAGCTTCCCTGTGGCGGGGAAGTGCAAACGTACACGTTTTCGGCCGAAAACGCGTTTTCAAGCGAAAACGGACACCAAGGCTCTTTCTGAGCAAAAGCCAGCACGGAGAACGAGAATCGCTTTTGCCCTGCGTAGCGTTCCGGGCAGCGGGTAGAACCAGGCAGAGAATTCCCGGCTAGCAGCTTCCCTGTGGCGGGGAAGTGCAAACGTACACGTTTTCGGCCGAAAACGCGTTTTCAAGCGAAAACGCACACCAAGGCTCTTTCTGAGCAAAAGCAAGCACGGAGGACGAGAATCGCTTTTGCCCTGCGTAGCGTTCCGGGCAGCGGGTAGAACCAGGCAGAGAATTCCCGGCTAGCAGCTTCCCTGTGGCGGGGAAGTGCAAACGTACACGTTTTCGGCCGAAAACGCGTTTGCCGGCGAAAACGCACACCACGGCTCTTTCTGAGAAAAAGCAAGCACGGAGGACGAGAAACGCTTTTGCCCTGCGTAGCGTTCCGGGCAGCGGGTAGAACCAGGCAGAGAATTCCCGGCTAGCAGCTTCCCTGTGGCGGGGAAGTGCAAACGTACACGTTTTCGGCCGAAAACACGTTTTCAAGCGAAAACGCACACCAAGGCTCTTTCTGAGAAAAAGCAAGCACGGAGGACGAGAATCGCTTTTGCCCTGCGTAGCGTTCCGTGCAGCGGGTAAAACCAGGCAGAGAATTCCCGGCTAGCAGCTTCCCTGTGGCGGGGAAGTGCAAACGTACACGTTTTCGGCCGAAAACGCGTTTTCAAGCGAAAACGCACACCAAGGCTCTTTCTGAGCAAAAGAAAGCACGGAGGACGAGAATCGCTTTTGCCCTGCGTAGCGTTCCGGGCAGCGGGTAGAACCAGGCAGAGAATTCCCGGCTAGCAGCTTCCCTGTGGCGGGGAAGTGCAAACGTACACGTTTTCGGCCGAAAACGCGTTTTCAAGCGAAAACGCACACCAAGGCTCTTTCTGAGAAAAAGCAAGCACGGAGGACGAGAATCGCTTTTGCCCTGCGTAGCGTTCCGGGCAGCGGGTAGAACCAGGCAGAGAATTCCCGGCTAGCAGCTTCCCTGTGGCGGGGAAGTGCAAACGTACACGTTTTCGGCCGAAAACGAGTTTTCCGGCAAAAACGCACACCACGGCACTTTCTGAGCAAAAGCAAGCACGGAGGACGAGAATCGCTTTTGCCCTGCGTAGCGTTCAGGGCAGCGGGTAAAACCAGGCAGAGAATTCCCGTCTAGCAGCTTCCCTGTGGCGGGGAAGTGCAAACGTACACGTTTTCGGCCGAAAACGCGTTTTCCGGCGAAAACGCACACCAAGGCTCTTTCTGAGCAAAAGCAAGCACGGAGGACGAGAATCGCTTTTGCCCTGCGTAGCGTTCCAGGCAGCGGGTAGAACCAGGCAGAGAATTCCCGGCTAGCTGCTTCCCTGTGGCGGGGAAGTGCAAACGTACATGTTTTCGGCCGAAAACGCGTTTTCCGGCGAAAACGCACACCACGGCTCCTTCTGAGAAAAAGCAAGCACGGAGGACGAGAATCGCTTTTGCCCTGCGTAGCGTTCCGGGCAGCGGGTAAAACCAGGCAGAGAATTCCCGGCTAGCAGCTTCCCTGTGGCGGGGAAGTGCAAACGTACACGTTTTCGGCCGAAAACGCGTTTTCAAGCGAAAACGGACACCAAGGCTCTTTCTGAGCAAAAGCCAGCACGGAGGAAGAGAATCGCTTTTGCCCTGCGTAGCGTTCCGGGCAGCGGGTAGAACCAGGCAGAGAATTCCCGGCTAGCAGCTTCCCTGTGGCGGGGAAGTGCAAACGTACACGTTTTCGGCCGAAAACGCGTTTTCAAGCGAAAACGCACACCAAGGCTCTTTCTGAGCAAAAGCAAGCACGGAGGACGAGAATCGCTTTTGCCCTGCGTAGCGTTCCGGGCAGCGGGTAGAACCAGGCAGAGAATTCCCGGCTAGCAGCTTCCCTGTGGCGGGGAAGTGCAAACGTACACGTTTTCGGCCGAAAACGCGTTTTCCGGCGAAAACGCACACCAAGGCTCTTTCCGAGCAAAAGCAAGCACGGAGGACGAGAATCGCTTTTGCCCTGCGTAGCGTTCCAGGCAGCGGGTAAAACCAGGCAGAGAATTCCCGGCTAGCAGCTTCCCTGTGGCGGGGAAGTGCAAACGTACACGTTTTCGGCCAAAAACGAGTTTTCAAGCGAAAACGCACACCAAGGCTCTTTCTGAGAAAAAGCAAGCACGGAGGACGAGAATCGCTTTTGCCCTGCGTAGCGTTCCGGGCAGCGGGTAGAACCAGGCAGAGAATTCCCGGCTAGCAGCTTCCCTGTGGCGGGGAAGTGCAAACGTACACGTTTTCGGCCGAAAACGCGTTTTCAAGCGAAAACGCACACCAAGGCTCTTTCTGAGCAAAAGCAAGCACGGAGGAAGAGAATCGCTTTTGCCCTGCGTAGCGTTCCGGGCAGCGGGTAGAACCAGGCAGAGAATTCCCGGCTAGCAGCTTCCCTGTGGCGGGGAAGTGCAAACGTACACGTTTTCGGCCGAAAACGCGTTTGCCGGCGAAAACGCACACCACGGCTCTTTCTGAGAAAAAGCAAGCACGGAGGACGAGAACCGCTTTTGCCCTGCGTAGCGTTCTGGGCAGCGGGTAGAACCAGGCAGAGAATTCCCGGCTAGCAGCTTCCCTGTGGCGGGGAAGTGCAAACGTACACGTTTTCGGCCGAAAACGCGTTTGCCGGCGAAAACGCACACCACGGCTCTTTCTGAGAAAAAGCAAGCACGGAGGACGAGAACCGCTTTTGCCCTGCGTAGCGTTCCGGGCAGCGGGTAGAACCAGGCAGAGAATTCCCGGCTAGCAGCTTCCCTGTGGCGGGGAAGTGCAAACGTACACGTTTTCGGCCGAAAACGCGTTTGCCGGCGAAAACGCACACCACGGCTCTTTCTGAGAAAAAGCAAGCACGGAGGACGAGAACCGCTTTTGCCCTGCGTAGCGTTCCGGGCAGCGGGTAGAACCAGGCAGAGAATTCCCGGCTAGCAGCTTCCCTGTGGCGGGGAAGTGCAAACGTACACGTTTTCGGCCGAAAACGCGTTTGCCGGCGAAAACGCACACCACGGCTCTTTCTGAGAAAAAGCAAGCACGGAGGACGAGAACCGCTTTTGCCCTGCGTAGCGTTCCGGGCAGCGGGTAGAACCAGGCAGAGAATTCCCGGCTAGCAGCTTCCCTGTGGCGGGGAAGTGCAAACGTACACGTTTTCGGCCGAAAACGCGTTTGCCGGCGAAAACGCACACCACGGCTCTTTCTGAGAAAAAGCAAGCACGGAGGACGAGAACCGCTTTTGCCCTGCGTAGCGTTCCGGGCAGCGGGTAGAACCAGGCAAAGAATTCCCGGCTAGCAGCTTCCCTGTGGCGGGGAAGTGCAAACGTACATGTTTTCGGCCGAAAACGCGTTTTCCGGCGAAAACGCACACCACGGCTCCTTCTGAGAAAAAGCAAGCACGGAGGACGAGAATCGCTTTTGCCCTGCGTAGCGTTCCGGGCAGCGGGTAAAACCAGGCAGAGAATTCCCGGCTAGCAGCTTCCCTGTGGCGGGGAAGTGCAAACGTACACGTTTTCGGCCGAAAACGCGTTTTCAAGCGAAAACGCACACCAAGGCTCTTTCTGAGAAAAAGCAAGCACGGAGGACGAGAATCGCTTTTGCCCTGCGTAGCGTTCCGGGCAGCGGGTAGAACCAGGCAGAGAATTCCCGGCTAGCAGCTTCCCTGTGGCGGGGAAGTGCAAACGTACACGTTTTCGGCCGAAAACGCGTTTTCAAGCGAAAACGCACACCAAGGCTCTTTCTGAGAAAAAGCAAGCACGGAGGACGAGAATCGCTTTTGCCCTGCGTAGCGTTCCGTGCAGCGGGTAGAACCAGGCAGAGAATTCCCGGCTAGCAGCTTCCCTGTGGCGGGGAAGTGCAAACGTACACGTTTTCGGCCGAAAACGCGTTTGCCGGCGAAAACGCACACCAAGGCTCTTTCTGAGAAAAAGCAAGCACGGAGGACGAGAATTGCTTTTGCCCTGCGTAGCGTTCCGGGCAGCGGGTAGAACCAGGCAGAGAATTCCCGGCTAGCAGCTTCCCTGTGGCGGGGAAGTGCAAACGTACACGTTTTCGGCCGAAAACGAGTTTTCCGGCAAAAACGCACACAACGGCACTTTCTGAGAAAAAGCAAGCACGGAGGACGAGAACCGCTTTTGCCCTGCGTAGCGTTCCGGGCAGCGGGTAGAACCAGGCAGAGAATTCCCGGCTAGCAGCTTCCCTGTGGCGGGGAAGTGCAAACGTACACGTTTTCGGCCGAAAACGCGTTTTCAAGCGAAAACGCACACCAAGGCTCTTTCTGAGAAAAAGCAAGCACGGAGGACGAGAATCGCTTTTGCCCTGCGTAGCGTTCCGGGCAGCGGGTAGAACCAGGCAGAGAATTCCCGGCTAGCAGCTTCCCTGTGGCGGGGAAGTGCAAACGTACACGTTTTCGGCCGAAAACGCGTTTTCAAGCGAAAACGCACACCAAGGCTCTTTCTGAGAAAAAGCAAGCACGGAGGACGAGAATCGCTTTTGCCCTGCGTAGCGTTCCGTGCAGCGGGTAAAACCAGGCAGAGAATTCCCGGCTAGCAGCTTCCCTGTGGCGGGGAAGTGCAAACGTACACGTTTTCGGCCGAAAACGCGTTTTCAAGCGAAAAAGCACACCAAGGCTCTTTCTGAGCAAAAGAAAGCACGGAGGACGAGAATCGCTTTTGCCCTGCGTAGCGTTCCGGGCAGCGGGTAGAACCAGGCAGAGAATTCCCGGCTAGCAGCTTCCCTGTGGCGGGGAAGTGCAAACGTACACGTTTTCGGCCGAAAACGCGTTTTCAAGCGAAAACGCACACCAAGGCTCTTTCTGAGAAAAAGCAAGCACGGAGGACGAGAATCGCTTTTGCCCTGCGTAGCGTTCCGGGCAGCGGGTAGAACCAGGCAGAGAATTCCCGGCTAGCAGCTTCCCTGTGGCGGGGAAGTGCAAACGTACACGTTTTCGGCCGAAAACGAGTTTTCCGGCAAAAACGCACACCACGGCACTTTCTGAGCAAAAGCAAGCACGGAGGACGAGAATCGCTTTTGGCCTGCGTAGCGTTCAGGGCAGCGGGTAAAACCAGGCAGAGAATTCCCGTCTAGCAGCTTCCCTGTGGCGGGGAAGTGCAAACGTACACGTTTTCGGCCGAAAACGCGTTTTCCGGCGAAAACGCACACCAAGGCTCTTTCTGAGCAAAAGCAAGCACGGAGGACGAGAATCGCTTTTGCCCTGCGTAGCGTTCCAGGCAGCGGGTAGAACCAGGCAGAGAATTCCCGGCTAGCTGCTTCCCTGTGGCGGGGAAGTGCAAACGTACATGTTTTCGGCCGAAAACGCGTTTTCCGGCGAAAACGCACACCACGGCTCCTTCTGAGAAAAAGCAAGCACGGAGGACGAGAATCGCTTTTGCCCTGCGTAGCGTTCCGGGCAGCGGGTAAAACCAGGCAGAGAATTCCCGGCTAGCAGCTTCCCTGTGGCGGGGAAGTGCAAACGTACACGTTTTCGGCCGAAAACGCGTTTTCAAGCGAAAACGGACACCAAGGCTCTTTCTGAGCAAAAGCCAGCACGGAGAACGAGAATCGCTTTTGCCCTGCGTAGCGTTCCGGGCAGCGGGTAGAACCAGGCAGAGAATTCCCGGCTAGCAGCTTCCCTGTGGCGGGGAAGTGCAAACGTACACGTTTTCGGCCGAAAACGCGTTTTCAAGCGAAAACGCACACCAAGGCTCTTTCTGAGCAAAAGCAAGCACGGAGGACGACAATCGCTTTTGCCCTGCGTAGCGTTCCGGGCAGCGGGTAGAACCAGGCAGAGAATTCCCGGCTAGCAGCTTCCCTGTGGCGGGGAAGTGCAAACGTACACGTTTTCGGCCGAAAACGCGTTTTCCGGCGAAAACGCACACCAAGGCTCTTTCCGAGCAAAAGCAAGCACGGAGGACGAGAATCGCTTTTGCCCTGCGTAGCGTTCCAGGCAGCGGGTAAAACCAGGCAGAGAATTCCCGGCTAGCAGCTTCCCTGTGGCGGGGAAGTGCAAACGTACACGTTTTCGGCCAAAAACGAGTTTTCAAGCGAAAACGCACACCAAGGCTCTTTCTGAGAAAAAGCAAGCACGGAGGACGAGAATCGCTTTTGCCCTGCGTAGCGTTCCGGGCAGCGGGTAGAACCAGGCAGAGAATTCCCGGCTAGCAGCTTCCCTGTGGCGGGGAAGTGCAAACGTACACGTTTTCGGCCGAAAACGCGTTTGCCGGCGAAAACGCACACCACGGCTCTTTCTGAGCAAAAGCAAGCACGGAGGAAGAGAATCGCTTTTGCCCTGCGTAGCGTTCCGGGCAGCGGGTAGAACCAGGCAGAGAATTCCCGGCTAGCAGCTTCCCTGTGGCGGGGAAGTGCAAACGTACACGTTTTCGGCCGAAAACGCGTTTGCCGGCGAAAACGCACACCACGGCTCTTTCTGAGAAAAAGCAAGCACGGAGGACGAGAACCGCTTTTGCCCTGCGTAGCGTTCTGGGCAGCGGGTAGAACCAGGCAGAGAATTCCCGGCTAGCAGCTTCCCTGTGGCGGGGAAGTGCAAACGTACACGTTTTCGGCCGAAAACGCGTTTGCCGGCGAAAACGCACACCACGGCTCTTTCTGAGAAAAAGCAAGCACGGAGGACGAGAACCGCTTTTGCCCTGCGTAGCGTTCCGGGCAGCGGGTAGAACCAGGCAGAGAATTCCCGGCTAGCAGCTTCCCTGTGGCGGGGAAGTGCAAACGTACACGTTTTCGGCCGAAAACGCGTTTGCCGGCGAAAACGCACACCACGGCTCTTTCTGAGAAAAAGCAAGCACGGAGGACGAGAACCGCTTTTGCCCTGCGTAGCGTTCCGGGCAGCGGGTAGAACCAGGCAGAGAATTCCCGGCTAGCAGCTTCCCTGTGGCGGGGAAGTGCAAACGTACACGTTTTCGGCCGAAAACGCGTTTGCCGGCGAAAACGCACACCACGGCTCTTTCTGAGAAAAAGCAAGCACGGAGGACGAGAACCGCTTTTGCCCTGCGTAGCGTTCCGGGCAGCGGGTAGAACCAGGCAGAGAATTCCCGGCTAGCAGCTTCCCTGTGGCGGGGAAGTGCAAACGTACACGTTTTCGGCCGAAAACGCGTTTGCCGGCGAAAACGCACACCACGGCTCTTTCTGAGAAAAAGCAAGCACGGAGGACGAGAACCGCTTTTGCCCTGCGTAGCGTTCCGGGCAGCGGGTAGAACCAGGCAAAGAATTCCCGGCTAGCAGCTTCCCTGTGGCGGGGAAGTGCAAACGTACATGTTTTCGGCCGAAAACGCGTTTTCCGGCGAAAACGCACACCACGGCTCCTTCTGAGAAAAAGCAAGCACGGAGGACGAGAATCGCTTTTGCCCTGCGTAGCGTTCCGGGCAGCGGGTAAAACCAGGCAGAGAATTCCCGGCTAGCAGCTTCCCTGTGGCGGGGAAGTGCAAACGTACACGTTTTCGGCCGAAAACGCGTTTTCAAGCGAAAACGCACACCAAGGCTCTTTCTGAGAAAAAGCAAGCACGGAGGACGAGAATCGCTTTTGCCCTGCGTAGCGTTCCGGGCAGCGGGTAGAACCAGGCAGAGAATTCCCGGCTAGCAGCTTCCCTGTGGCGGGGAAGTGCAAACGTACACGTTTTCGGCCGAAAACGCGTTTTCAAGCGAAAACGCACACCAAGGCTCTTTCTGAGAAAAAGCAAGCACGGAGGACGAGAATCGCTTTTGCCCTGCGTAGCGTTCAGGGCAGCGGGTAAAACCAGGCAGAGAATTCCCGGCTAGCAGCTTCCCTGTGGCGGGGAAGTGCAAACGTACACGTTTTCGGCCGAAAACGCGTTTTCCGGCGAAAACGCACACCAAGGCTCTTTCTGAGAAAAAGCAAGCACGGAGGACGAGAATCGCTTTTGCCCTGCGTAGCGTTCCAGGCAGCGGGTAAAACCAGGCAGAGAATTCCCGGCTAGCAGCTTCCCTGTGGCGGGGAAGTGCAAACGTACACGTTTTCGGCCAAAAACGAGTTTTCAAGCCAAAACGCACACCAAGGCTCTTTCTGAGCAAAAGCAAGCACGGAGGACGAGAATCGCTTTTGCCCTGCGTAGCGTTCCGGGCAGCGGGTAGAACCAGGCAGAGAATTCCCGGCTAGCAGCTTCCCTGTGGCGGGGAAGTGCAAACGTACACGTTTTCGGCCGAAAACGCGTTTTCAAGCGAAAACGCACACCAAGGCTCTTTCTGAGCAAAAGCAAGCACGGAGGACGAGAATCGCTTTTGCCCTGCGTAGCGTTCCGTGCAGCGGGTAAAACCAGGCAGAGAATTCCCGGCTAGCAGCTTCCCTGTGGCGGGGAAGTGCAAACGTACACGTTTTCGGCCGAAAACGCGTTTTCAAGCGAAAACGCACACCAAGGCTCTTTCTGAGCAAAAGCAAGCACGGAGGACGAGAATCGCTTTTGCCCTGCGTAGCGTTCCGGGCAGCGGGTAGAACCAGGCAGAGAATTCCCGGCTAGCAGCTTCCCTGTGGCGGGGAAGTGCAAACGTACACGTTTTCGGCCGAAAACGCGTTTGCCGGCGAAAACGCACACCAAGGCTCTTTCGGAGAAAAAGCAAGCACGGAGGACGAGAATCGCTTTTGCCCTGCGTAGCGTTCAGGGCAGCGGGTAAAACCAGGCAGAGAATTCCCGGCTAGCAGCTTCCCTGTGGCGGGGAAGTGCAAACGTACACGTTTTCGGCCGAAAACGCGTTTGCCGGCGAAAACGCACACCACGGCTCTTTCTGAGAAAAAGCAAGCACGGAGGACGAGAACCGCTTTTGCCCTGCGTAGCGTTCCGGGCAGCGGGTAGAACCAGGCAGAGAATTCCCGGCTAGCAGCTTCCCTGTGGCGGGGAAGTGCAAACGTACACGTTTTCGGCCGAAAACGCGTTTTCCGGCGAAAACGCACACCACGGCTCTTTCTGAGAAAAAGCAAGCACGGAGGACGAGAACCGCTTTTGCCCTGCGTAGCGTTCCGGGCAGCGGGTAGAACCAGGCAGAGAATTCCCGGCTAGCAGCTTCCCTGTGGCGGGGAAGTGCAAACGTACACGTTTTCGGCCGAAAACGCGTTTGCCGGCGAAAACGCACACCACGGCTCTTTCTGAGAAAAAGCAAGCACGGAGGACGAGAACCGCTTTTGCCCTGCGTAGCGTTCCGGGCAGCGGGTAGAACCAGGCAGAGAATTCCCGGCTAGCAGCTTCCCTGTGGCGGGGAAGTGCAAACGTACACGTTTTCGGCCGAAAACGCGTTTTCCGGCGAAAACGCACACCACGGCTCTTTCTGAGAAAAAGCAAGCACGGAGGACGAGAACCGCTTTTGCCCTGCGTAGCGTTCCGGGCAGCGGGTAGAACCAGGCAGAGAATTCCCGGCTAGCAGCTTCCCTGTGGCGGGGAAGTGCAAACGTACACGTTTTCGGCCGAAAACGCGTTTTCCGGCGAAAACGCACACCACGGCTCTTTCTGAGAAAAAGCAAGCACGGAGGACGAGAACCGCTTTTGCCCTGCGTAGCGTTCCGGGCAGCGGGTAGAACCAGGCAGAGAATTCCCGGCTAGCAGCTTCCCTGTGGCGGGGAAGTGCAAACGTACACGTTTTCGGCCGAAAACGCGTTTGCCGGCGAAAACGCACACCACGGCTCTTTCTGAGAAAAAGCAAGCACGGAGGACGAGAACCGCTTTTGCCCTGCGTAGCGTTCCGGGCAGCGGGTAGAACCAGGCAGAGAATTCCCGGCTAGCAGCTTCCCTGTGGCGGGGAAGTGCAAACGTACACGTTTTCGGCCGAAAACGCGTTTGCCGGCGAAAACGCACACCACGGCTCTTTCTGAGAAAAAGCAAGCACGGAGGACGAGAACCGCTTTTGCCCTGCGTAGCGTTCCGGGCAGCGGGTAGAACCAGGCAGAGAATTCCCGGCTAGCAGCTTCCCTGTGGCGGGGAAGTGCAAACGTACACGTTTTCGGCCGAAAACGCGTTTGCCGGCGAAAACGCACACCACGGCTCTTTCTGAGAAAAAGCAAGCACGGAGGACGAGAACCGCTTTTGCCCTGCGTAGCGTTCCGGGCAGCGGGTAGAACCAGGCAGAGAATTCCCGGCTAGCAGCTTCCCTGTGGCGGGGAAGTGCAAACGTACACGTTTTCGGCCGAAAACGCGTTTTCCGGCGAAAACGCACAGCACGGCTCTTTCTGAGAAAAAGCAAGCACGGAGGACGAGAACCGCTTTTGCCCTGCGTAGCGTTCCGGGCAGCGGGTAGAACCAGGCAGAGAATTCCCGGCTAGCAGCTTCCCTGTGGCGGGGAAGTGCAAACGTACACGTTTTCGGCCGAAAACGCGTTTTCCGGCGAAAACGCACACCACGGCTCTTTCTGAGAAAAAGCAAGCACGGAGGACGAGAACCGCTTTTGCCCTGCGTAGCGTTCCGGGCAGCGGGTAGAACCAGGCAGAGAATTCCCGGCTAGCAGCTTCCCTGTGGCGGGGAAGTGCAAACGTACACGTTTTCGGCCGAAAACGCGTTTGCCGGCGAATACGCACACCACGGCTCTTTCTGAGAAAAAGCAAGCACGGAGGACGAGAACCGCTTTTGCCCTGCGTAGCGTTCCGGGCAGCGGGTAGAACCAGGCAGAGAATTCCCGGCTAGCTGCTTCCCTGTGGCGGGGAAGTGCAAACGTACACGTTTTCGGCCGAAAACGCGTTTGCCGGCGAAAAGGCACACCACGGCTCTTTCTGAGAAAAAGCAAGCACGGAGGACGAGAACCGCTTTTGCCCTGCGTAGCGTTCCGGGCAGCGGGTAGAACCAGGCAGAGAATTCCCGGCTAGCAGCTTCCCTGTGGCGGGGAAGTGCAAACGTACACGTTTTCGGCCGAAAACGCGTTTTCCGGCGAAAACGCACACCACGGCTCTTTCTGAGAAAAAGCAAGCACGGAGGACGAGAACCGCTTTTACCCTGCGTAGCGTTCCGGGCAGCGGGTAGAACCAGGCAGAGAATTCCCGGCTAGCAGCTTCCCTGTGGCGGGGAAGTGCAAACGTACACGTTTTCGGCCGAAAACGCGTTTTCCGGCGAAAACGCACACCACGGCTCTTTCTGAGAAAAAGCAAGCACGGAGGACGAGAACCGCTTTTGCCCTGCGTAGCGTTCCGGGCAGCGGGTAGAACCAGGCAGAGAATTCCCGGCTAGCAGCTTCCCTGTGGCGGGGAAGTGCAAACGTACACGTTTTCGGCCGAAAACGCGTTTTCCGGCGAAAACGCACACCACGGCTCTTTCTGAGAAAAAGCAAGCACGGAGGACGAGAACCGCTTTTGCCCTGCGTAGCGTTCCGGGCAGCGGGTAGAACCAGGCAGAGAATTCCCGGCTAGCAGCTTCCCTGTGGCGGGGAAGTGCAAACGTACACGTTTTCGGCCGAAAACGCGTTTTCCGGCGAAAACGCACACCACGGCTCTTTCTGAGAAAAAGCAAGCACGGAGGACGAGAACCGCTTTTGCCCTGCGTAGCGTTCCGGGCAGCGGGTAGAACCAGGCAGAGAATTCCCGGCTAGCAGCTTCCCTGTGGCGGGGAAGTGCAAACGTACACGTTTTCGGCCGAAAACGCGTTTGCCGGCGAAAACGCACACCACGGCTCTTTCTGAGAAAAAGCAAGCACGGAGGACGAGAACCGCTTTTGCCCTGCGTAGCGTTCCGGGCAGCGGGTAGAACCAGGCAGAGAATTCCCGGCTAGCAGCTTCCCTGTGGCGGGGAAGTGCAAACGTACACGTTTTCGGCCGAAAACGCGTTTGCCGGCGAAAACGCACACCACGGCTCTTTCTGAGAAAAAGCAAGCACGGAGGACGAGAACCGCTTTTGCCCTGCGTAGCGTTCCGGGCAGCGGGTAGAACCAGGCAGAGAATTCCCGGCTAGCAGCTTCCCTGTGGCGGGGAAGTGCAAACGTACACGTTTTCGGCCGAAAACGCGTTTTCCGGCGAAAACGCACACCACGGCTCTTTCTGAGAAAAAGCAAGCACGGAGGACGAGAACCGCTTTTGCCCTGCGTAGCGTTCCGTGCAGCGGGTAGAACCAGGCAGAGAATTCCCGGCTAGCATCTTCCCTGTGGCGGGGAAGTGCAAACGTACACGTTTTCGGCCGAAAACGCGTTTGCCGGCGAAAACGCACACCACGGCTCTTTCTGAGAAAAAGCAAGCACGGAGGACGAGAACCGCTTTTGCCCTGCGTAGCGTTCCGGGCAGCGGGTAGAACCAGGCAGAGAATTCCCGGCTAGCAGCTTCCCTGTGGCGGGGAAGTGCAAACGTACACGTTTTCGGCCGAAAACGCGTTTGCCGGCGAAAACGCACACCACGGCTCTTTCTGAGAAAAAGCAAGCACGGAGGACGAGAACCGCTTTTGCCCTGCGTAGCGTTCCGGGCAGCGGGTAGAACCAGGCAGAGAATTCCCGGCTAGCAGCTTCCCTGTGGCGGGGAAGTGCAAACGTACACGTTTTCGGCCGAAAACGCGTTTGCCGGCGAAAACGCACACCACGGCTCTTTCTGAGAAAAAGCAAGCACGGAGGACGAGAACCGCTTTTGCCCTGCGTAGCGTTCCGGGCAGCGGGTAGAACCAGGCAGAGAATTCCCGGCTAGCAGCTTCCCTGTGGCGGGGAAGTGCAAACGTACACGTTTTCGGCCGAAAACGCGTTTGCCGGCGAAAACGCACACCACGGCTCTTTCTGAGAAAAAGCAAGCACGGAGGACGAGAACCGCTTTTGCCCTGCGTAGCGTTCCGGGCAGCGGGTAGAACCAGGCAGAGAATTCCCGGCTAGCAGCTTCCCTGTGGCGGGGAAGTGCAAACGTACACGTTTTCGGCCGAAAACGCGTTTTCCGGCGAAAACGCACACCAAGGCTCTTTCTGAGAAAAAGCAAGCACGGAGGACGAGAACCGCTTTTGCCCTGCGTAGCGTTCCGGGCAGCGGGTAGAACCAGGCAGAGAATTCCCGGCTAGCAGCTTCCCTGTGGCGGGGAAGTGCAAACGTACACGTTTTCGGCCGAAAACGCGTTTGCCGGCGAAAACGCACACCACGGCTCTTTCTGAGAAAAAGCAAGCACGGAGGACGAGAACCGCTTTTGCCCTGCGTAGCGTTCCGGGCAGCGGGTAGAACCAGGCAGAGAATTCCCGGCTAGCAGCTTCCCTGTGGCGGGGAAGTGCAAACGTACACGTTTTCGGCCGAAAACGCGTTTGCCGGCGAAAACGCACACCACGGCTCTTTCTGAGAAAAAGCAAGCACGGAGGACGAGAACCGCTTTTGCCCTGCGTAGCGTTCCGGGCAGCGGGTAGAACCAGGCAGAGAATTCCCGGCTAGCAGCTTCCCTGTGGCGGGGAAGTGCAAACGTACACGTTTTCGGCCGAAAACGCGTTTTCCGGCGAAAACGCACACCAAGGCTCTTTCTGAGAAAAAGCAAGCACGGAGGACGAGAACCGCTTTTGCCCTGCGTAGCGTTCCGGGCAGCGGGTAGAACCAGGCAGAGAATTCCCGGCTAGCAGCTTCCCTGTGGCGGGGAAGTGCAAACGTACACGTTTTCGGCCGAAAACGCGTTTTCCGGCGAAAACGCACACCACGGCTCTTTCTGAGAAAAAGCAAGCACGGAGGACGAGAACCGCTTTTGCCCTGCGTAGCGTTCCGGGCAGCGGGTAGAACCAGGCAGAGAATTCCCGGCTAGCAGCTTCCCTGTGGCGGGGAAGTGCAAACGTACACGTTTTCGGCCGAAAACGCGTTTGCCGGCGAAAACGCACACCACGGCTCTTTCTGAGAAAAAGCAAGCACGGAGGACGAGAACCGCTTTTGCCCTGCGTAGCGTTCCGGGCAGCGGGTAGAACCAGGCAGAGAATTCCCGGCTAGCAGCTTCCCTGTGGCGGGGAAGTGCAAACGTACACGTTTTCGGCCGAAAACGCGTTTTCCGGCGAAAACGCACACCACGGCTCTTTCTGAGAAAAAGCAAGCACGGAGGACGAGAACCGCTTTTGCCCTGCGTAGCGTTCCGGGCAGCGGGTAGAACCAGGCAGAGAATTCCCGGCTAGCAGCTTCCCTGTGGCGGGGAAGTGCAAACGTACACGTTTTCGGCCGAAAACGCGTTTGCCGGCGAAAACGCACACCACGGCTCTTTCTGAGAAAAAGCAAGCACGGAGGACGAGAACCGCTTTTGCCCTGCGTAGCGTTCCGGGCAGCGGGTAGAACCAGGCAGAGAATTCCCGGCTAGCAGCTTCCCTGTGGCGGGGAAGTGCAAACGTACACGTTTTCGGCCGAAAACGCGTTTGCCGGCGAAAACGCACACCACGGCTCTTTCTGAGAAAAAGCAAGCACGGAGGACGAGAACCGCTTTTGCCCTGCGTAGCGTTCCGGGCAGCGGGTAGAACCAGGCAGAGAATTCCCGGCTAGCAGCTTCCCTGTGGCGGGGAAGTGCAAACGTACACGTTTTCGGCCGAAAACGCGTTTTCAAGCGAAAACGCACACCACGGCTCTTTCTGAGAAAAAGCAAGCACGGAGGACGAGAACCGCTTTTGCCCTGCGTAGCGTTCCGGGCAGCGGGTAGAACCAGGCAGAGAATTCCCGGCTAGCAGCTTCCCTGTGGCGGGGAAGTGCAAACGTACACGTTTTCGGCCGAAAACGCGTTTTCCGGCGAAAACGCACACCACGGCTCTTTCTGAGAAAAAGCAAGCACGGAGGACGAGAACCGCTTTTGCCCTGCGTAGCGTTCCGGGCAGCGGGTAGAACCAGGCAGAGAATTCCCGGCTAGCAGCTTCCCTGTGGCGGGGAAGTGCAAACGTACACGTTTTCGGCCGAAAACGCGTTTTCCGGCGAAAACGCACACCACGGCTCTTTCTGAGAAAAAGCAAGCACGGAGGACGAGAACCGCTTTTGCCCTGCGTAGCGTTCCGGGCAGCGGGTAGAACCAGGCAGAGAATTCCCGGCTAGCAGCTTCCCTGTGGCGGGGAAGTGCAAACGTACACGTTTTCGGCCGAAAACGCGTTTTCCGGCGAAAACGCACACCACGGCTCTTTCTGAGAAAAAGCAAGCACGGAGGACGAGAACCGCTTTTGCCCTGCGTAGCGTTCCGGGCAGCGGGTAGAACCAGGCAGAGAATTCCCGGCTAGCAGCTTCCCTGTGGCGGGGAAGTGCAAACGTACACGTTTTCGGCCGAAAACGCGTTTTCCGGCGAAAACGCACACCACGGCTCTTTCTGAGAAAAAGCAAGCACGGAGGACGAGAACCGCTTTTGCCCTGCGTAGCGTTCCGGGCAGCGGGTAGAACCAGGCAGAGAATTCCCGGCTAGCAGCTTCCCTGTGGCGGGGAAGTGCAAACGTACACGTTTTCGGCCGAAAACGCGTTTTCCGGCGAAAACGCACACCACGGCTCTTTCTGAGAAAAAGCAAGCACGGAGGACGAGAACCGCTTCTGCCCTGCGTAGCGTTCCGGGCAGCGGGTAGAACCAGGCAGAGAATTCCCGGCTAGCAGCTTCCCTGTGGCGGGGAAGTGCAAACGTACACGTTTTCGGCCGAAAACGCGTTTTCCGGCGAAAACGCACACCACGGCTCCTTCTGAGAAAAAGCAAGCACGGAGGACGAGAATCGCTTTTGCCCTGCGTAGCGTTCCGGGCAGCGGGTAAAACCAGGCAGAGAATTCCCGGCTAGCATCTTCCCTGTGGCGGGGAAGTGCAAACGTACACGTTTTCGGCCGAAAACGCGTTTTCAAGCGAAAACGCACACCAAGGCTCTTTCTGAGCAAAAGCAAGCACGGAGGACGAGAATCGCTTTTGCCCTGCGTAGCGTTCCGGGCAGCGGGTAGAACCAGGCAGAGAATTCCCGGCTAGCAGCTTCCCTGTGGCGGGGAAGTGCAAACGTACACGTTTTCGGCCGAAAACGCGTTTTCAAGCGAAAACGCACACCAAGGCTCTTTCTGAGAAAAAGCAAGCACGGAGGACGAGAATCGCTTTTGCCCTGCGTAGCGTTCCGGGCAGCGGGTAGAACCAGGCAGAGAATTCCCGGCTAGCAGCTTCCCTGTGGCGGGGAAGTGCAAACGTACACGTTTTCGGCCGAAAACGCGTTTTCCGGCGAAAACGCACACCAAGGCTCTTTCTGAGCAAAAGCAAGCACGGAGGACGAGAATCGCTTTTGCCCTGCGTAGCGTTCCAGGCAGCGGGTAAAACCAGGCAGAGAATTCCCGGCTAGCAGCTTCCCTGTGGCGGGGAAGTGCAAACGTACACGTTTTCGGCCGAAAACGCGTTTTCAAGCGAAAACGCACACCAAGGCTCTTTCTGAGAAAAAGCAAGCACGGAGGACGAGAATCGCTTTGCCCTGCGTAGCGTTCCGGGCAGCGGGTAGAACCAGGCAGAGAATTCCCGGCTAGCAGCTTCCCTGTGGCGGGGAAGTGCAAACGTACACGTTTTCGGCCGAAAAGGAGTTTATCGGCAAAAACGCACACCACGGCTCTTTCTGAGCAAAAGCAAGCACGGAGGACGAGAATCGCTTTTGCCCTGCGTAGCGTTCAGGGCAGCGGGTAAAACCAGGCAGAGAATTCCCGGCTAGCTGCTTCCCTGTGGCGGGGAAGTGCAAACGTACACGTTTTCGGCCGAAAACGCGTTTTCCGGCGAAAACGCACACCAAGGCTCTTTCTGAGCAAAAGCAAGCACGGAGGACGAGAATCGCTTTTGCCCTGCGTAGCGTTCCGGGCAGCGGGCAAAGCCAGGCAGAGAATTCCCGGCTAGCAGCTTCCCTGTGGCGGGGAAGTGCAAACGTACACGTTTTCGGCCGAAAACGCGTTTTCATGCGAAAAGGCACACCACGGCTTTTTCTGAGAAAAGGCAAGCACGGAGGACGAGAATCGCTTTTGCCCTGCGTAGCGTTCCGGGGACTGGGTAGAACCAGGCAGAGAATTCCCGGCTAGCTGCTTCCCTGTGGCGGGGAAGTGCAAACGTACATGTTTTCGGCCGAAAACGCGTTTTCCGGCGAAAACGCACACCACGGCTCCTTCTGAGAAAAAGCAAGCACGGAGGACGAGAATCGCTTTTGCCCTGCGTAGCGTTCCGGGCAGCGGGTAAAACCAGGCAGAGAATTCCCGGCTAGCAGCTTCCCTGTGGCGGGGAAGTGCAAACGTACACGTTTTCGGCCGAAAACGCGTTTTCAAGCGAAAACGCACACCAAGGCTCTTTCTGAGAAAAAGCAAGCACGGAGGACGAGAATCGCTTTTGCCCTGCGTAGCGTTCCGGGCAGCGGG
This sequence comes from Athene noctua, assembly GCF_965140245.1. Classification (NCBI taxonomy): domain Eukaryota; kingdom Metazoa; phylum Chordata; class Aves; order Strigiformes; family Strigidae; genus Athene; species Athene noctua. The sequence continues at coordinate 424,402 of NW_027437575.1, forward strand.
TAGAACCAGGCAGAGAATTCCCGGCTAGCAGCTTCCCTGTGGCGGGGAAGTGCAAACGTACACGTTTTCGGCCGAAAACGCGTTTTCAAGCGAAAACGCACACCAAGGCTCTTTCTGAGCAAAAGCAAGCACGGAGGACGAGAATCGCTTTTGCCCTGCGTAGCGTTCCGGGCAGCGGGTAGAACCAGGCAGAGAATTCCCGGCTAGCAGCTTCCCTGTGGCGGGGAAGTGCAAACGTACACGTTTTCGGCCGAAAACGCGTTTTCAAGCGAAAACGCACACCAAGGCTCTTTCTGAGCAAAAGCAAGCACGGAGGACGAGAATCGCTTTTGCCCTGCGTAGCGTTCCGTGCAGCGGGTAAAACCAGGCAGAGAATTCCCGGCTAGCAGCTTCCCTGTGGCGGGGAAGTGCAAACGTACACGTTTTCGGCCGAAAACGCGTTTTCAAGCGAAAAAGCACACCAAGGCTCTTTCGGAGAAAAAGCAAGCACGGAGGACGAGAATCGCTTTTGCCCTGCGTAGCGTTCCGGGCAGCGGGTAGAACCAGGCAGAGAATTCCCGGCTAGCAGCTTCCCTGTGGCGGGGAAGTGCAAACGTACACGTTTCCGGCCGAAAACGCGTTTTCAAGCGAAAACGCACACCAAGGCTCTTTCGGAGAAAAAGCAAGCACGGAGGACGAGAATCGCTTTTGCCCTGCGTAGCGTTCCGGGCAGCGGGTAGAACCAGGCAGAGAATTCCCGGCTAGCAGCTTCCCTGTGGCGGGGAAGTGCAAACTTACACGTTTTCGGCCGAAAACGAGTTTTCCGGCAAAAACGCACACCACGGCACTTTCTGAGCAAAAGCAAGCACGGAGGACGAGAATCGCTTTTGCCCTGCGTAGCGTTCAGGGCAGCGGGTAAAACCAGGCAGAGAATTCCCGTCTAGCAGCTTCCCTGTGGCGGGGAAGTGCAAACGTACATGTTTTCGGCCGAAAGCGCGTTTTCCGGCGAAAACGCACACCACGGCTCCTTCTGAGAAAAAGCAAGCACGGAGGACGAGAATCGCTTTTGCCCTGCGTAGCGTTCCGTCAGCGGGTAAAACCAGGCAGAGAATTCCCGGCTAGCAGCTTCCCTGTGGCGGGGAAGTGCAAACGTACACGTTTTCGGCCGAAAACGCGTTTTCAAGCGAAAACGCACACCAAGGCTCTTTCTGAGAAAAAGCAAGCACGGAGGACGAGAATTGCTTTTGCCCTGCGTAGCGTTCCGTGCAGCGGGTAGAACCAGGCAGAGAATTCCCGGCTAGCAGCTTCCCTGTGGCGGGGAAGTGCAAACGTACACGTTTTCGGCCGAAAACGCGTTTTCCGGCGAAAACGCACACCACGGCTCTTTCTGAGAAAAAGCAAGCACGGAGGACGAGAAACGCTTTTGCCCTGCGTAGCGTTCCGGGCAGCGGGTAGAACCAGGCAGAGAATTCCCGGCTAGCAGCTTCCCTGTGGCGGGGAAGTGCAAACGTACACGTTTTCGGCCGAAAACGCGTTTTCAAGCGAAAACGCACACCAAGGCTCTTTCTGAGAAAAAGCAAGCACGGAGGACGAGAATCGCTTTTGCCCTGCGTAGCGTTCCGGGCAGCGGGTAGAACCAGGCAGAGAATTCCCGGCTAGCAGCTTCCCTGTGGCGGGGAAGTGCAAACGTACACGTTTTCGGCCGAAAACGCGTTTTCCGGCGAAAACGCACACCAAGGCTCTTTCTGAGCAAAAGCAAGCACGGAGGACGAGAATCGCTTTTGCCCTGCGTAGCGTTCCAGGCAGCGGGTAGAACCAGGCAGAGAATTCCCGGCTAGCTGCTTCCCTGTGGCGGGGAAGTGCAAACGTACATGTTTTCGGCCGAAAACGCGTTTTCCGGCGAAAACGCACACCACGGCTCTTTCTGAGAAAAAGCAAGCACGGAGGACGAGAACCGCTTTTGCCCTGCGTAGCGTTCCGGGCTGCGGGTAAAACCAGGCAGAGAATTCCCGGCTAGCAGCTTCCCTGTGGCGGGGAAGTGCAAACGTACACGTTTTCGGCCGAAAACGCGTTTTCAAGCGAAAACGCACACCAAGGCTCTTTCTGAGCAAAAGCAAGCACGGAGAACGAGAATCGCTTTTGCCCTGCGTAGCGTTCCGGGCAGCGGGTAGAACCAGGCAGAGAATTCCCGGCTAGCAGCTTCCCTGTGGCGGGGAAGTGCAAACGTACACGTTTTCGGCCGAAAACGCGTTTTCAAGCGAAAACGCACACCAAGGCTCTTTCTGAGCAAAAGCAAGCACGGAGGACGAGAATCGCTTTTGCCCTGCGTAGCGTTCCGTGCAGCGGGTAGAACCAGGCAGAGAATTCCCGGCTAGCAGCTTCCCTGTGGCGGGGAAGTGCAAACGTACACGTTTTCGGCCGAAAACGCGTTTTCCGGCGAAAACGCACACCACGGCTCTTTCTGAGAAAAAGCAAGCACGGAGGACGAGAACCGCTTTTGCCCTGCGTAGCGTTCCGGGCAGCGGGTAGAACCAGGCAGAGAATTCCCGGCTAGCAGCTTCCCTGTGGCGGGGAAGTGCAAACGTACACGTTTTCGGCCGAAAACGCGTTTTCAAGCGAAAACGCACACCAAGGCTCTTTCTGAGAAAAAGCAAGCACGGAGGACGAGAATCGCTTTTGCCCTGCGTAGCGTTCCGGGCAGCGGGTAGAACCAGGCAGAGAATTCCCGGCTAGCAGCTTCCCTGTGGCGGGGAAGTGCAAACGTACACGTTTTCGGCCGAAAACGCGTTTGCCGGCGAAAACGCACACCACGGCACTTTCTGAGCAAAAGCAAGCACGGAGGACGAGAATCGCTTTTGCCCTGCGTAGCGTTCCGGGCAGCGGGTAGAACCAGGCAGAGAATTCCCGGCTAGCAGGTTCCCTGTGGCGGGGAAGTGCAAACGTACACGTTTTCGGCCGAAAACGCGTTTTCCGGCGAAAACGCACACCACGGCTCTTTCTGAGAAAAAGCAAGCACGGAGGACGAGAACCGCTTTTGCCCTGCGTAGCGTTCCGGGCAGCGGGTAGAACCAGGCAGAGAATTCCCGGCTAGCAGCTTCCCTGTGGCGGGGAAGTGCAAACGTACACGTTTTCGGCCGAAAACGCGTTTGCCGGCGAAAACGCACACCACGGCTCTTTCTGAGAAAAAGCAAGCACGGAGGACGAGAACCGCTTTTGCCCTGCGTAGCGTTCCGGGCAGCGGATAGAACCAGGCAGAGAATTCCCGGCTAGCAGCTTCCCTGTGGCGGGGAAGTGCAAACGTACACGTTTTCGGCCGAAAACGCGTTTGCCGGCGAAAACGCACACCACGGCTCTTTCTGAGAAAAAGCAAGCACGGAGGACGAGAACCGCTTTTGCCCTGCGTAGCGTTCCGGGCAGCGGGTAGAACCAGGCAGAGAATTCCCGGCTAGCAGCTTCCCTGTGGCGGGGAAGTGCAAACGTACACGTTTTCGGCCGAAAACGAGTTTTCCGGCAAAAACGCACACCACGGCACTTTCTGAGCAAAAGCAAGCACGGAGGACGAGAATCGCTTTTGCCCTGCGTAGCGTTCCGTGCAGCGGGTAGAACCAGGCAGAGAATTCCCGGCTAGCTGCTTCCCTGTGGCGGGGAAGTGCAAACGTACATGTTTTCGGCCGAAAGCGCGTTTTCCGGCGAAAACGCACACCACGGCTCCTTCTGAGAAAAAGCAAGCACGGAGGACGAGAATCGCTTTTGCCCTGCGTAGCGTTCCGTCAGCGGGTAAAACCAGGCAGAGAATTCCCGGCTAGCAGCTTCCCTGTGGCGGGGAAGTGCAAACGTACACGTTTTCGGCCGAAAACGCGTTTTCAAGCGAAAACGCACACCAAGGCTCTTTCTGAGAAAAAGCAAGCACGGAGGACGAGAATTGCTTTTGCCCTGCGTAGCGTTCCGTGCAGCGGGTAGAACCAGTCAGAGAATTCCCGGCTAGCAGCTTCCCTGTGGCGGGGAAGTGCAAACGTACACGTTTTCGACCGAAAACGCGTTTGCCGGCGAAAACGCACACCACGGCTCTTTCTGAGAAAAAGCAAGCACGGAGGACGAGAAACGCTTTTGCCCTGCGTAGCGTTCCGGGCAGCGGGTAGAACCAGGCAGAGAATTCCCGGCTAGCAGCTTCCCTGTGGCGGGGAAGTGCAAACGTACACGTTTTCGGCCGAAAACGCGTTTTCAAGCGAAAACGCACACCAAGGCTCTTTCTGAGAAAAAGCAAGCACGGAGGACGAGAATCGCTTTTGCCCTGCGTAGCGTTCCGGGCAGCGGGTAGAACCAGGCAGAGAATTCCCGGCTAGCAGCTTCCCTGTGGCGGGGAAGTGCAAACGTACACGTTTTCGGCCGAAAACGCGTTTGCCGGCGAAAACGCACACCAAGGCTCTTTCTGAGCAAAAGCAAGCACGGAGGACGAGAATCGCTTTTGCCCTGCGTAGCGTTCCAGGCAGCGGGTAGAACCAGGCAGAGAATTCCCGGCTAGCTGCTTCCCTGTGGCGGGGAAGTGCAAACGTACATGTTTTCGGCCGAAAACGCGTTTTCCGGCGAAAACGCACACCACGGCTCTTTCTGAGAAAAAGCAAGCACGGAGGACGAGAATCGCTTTTGCCCTGCGTAGCGTTCCGGGCAGCGGGTAAAACCAGGCAGAGAATTCCCGGCTAGCAGCTTCCCTGTGGCGGGGAAGTGCAAACGTACACGTTTTCGGCCGAAAACGCGTTTTCAAGCGAAAACGCACACCAAGGCTCTTTCTGAGCAAAAGCAAGCACGGAGAACGAGAATCGCTTTTGCCCTGCGTAGCGTTCCGGGCAGCGGGTAGAACCAGGCAGAGAATTCCCGGCTAGCAGCTTCCCTGTGGCGGGGAAGTGCAAACGTACACGTTTTCGGCCGAAAAAGCGTTTTCAAGCGAAAACGCACACCACGGCTCTTTCTGAGAAAAAGCAAGCACGGAGGACGAGAATCGCTTTTGCCCTGCGTAGCGTTCCGGGCAGCGGGTAGAACCAGGCAGAGAATTCCCGGCTAGCAGCTTCCCTGTGGCGGGGAAGTGCAAACGTACACGTTTTCGGCCGAAAACGCGTTTGCCGGCGAAAACGCACACCACGGCTCTTTCTGAGAAAAAGCAAGCACGGAGGACGAGAACCGCTTTTGCCCTGCGTAGCGTTCCGGGCAGCGGGTAGAACCAGGCAGAGAATTCCCGGCTAGCTGCTTCCCTGTGGCGGGGAAGTGCAAACGTACACGTTTTCGGCCGAAAACGCGTTTGCCGGCGAAAACGCACACCACGGCTCTTTCTGAGAAAAAGCAAGCACGGAGGACGAGAACCGCTTTTGCCCTGCGTAGCGTTCCGGGCAGCGGGTAGAACCAGGCAGAGAATTCCCGGCTAGCAGCTTCCCTGTGGCGGGGAAGTGCAAACGTACACGTTTTCGGCCGAAAACGCGTTTTCCGGCGAAAACGCACACCAAGGCTCTTTCTGAGCAAAAGCAAGCACGGAGGACGAGAATCGCTTTTGCCCTGCGTAGCGTTCCGTGCAGCGGGTAAAACCAGGCAGAGAATTCCCGGCTAGCACCTTCCCTGTGGCGGGGAAGTGCAAACGTACACGTTTTCGGCCGAAAACTCGTTTTCAAGCGAAAACGCACACCAAGGCTCTTTCGGAGAAAAAGCAAGCACGGAGGACGAGAATCGCTTTTGCCCTGCGTAGCGTTCCGGGCAGCGGGTAGAACCAGGCAGAGAATTCCCGGCTAGCAGCTTCCCTGTGGCGGGGAAGTGCAAACGTACACGTTTTCGGCCGAAAACGAGTTTTCCGGCAAAAACGCACACCACGGCACTTTCTGAGCAAAAGCAAGCACGGAGGACGAGAATCGCTTTTGCCCTGCGTAGCGTACCGGGCAGCGGGTAGAACCAGGCAGAGAATTCCCGGCTAGCAGGTTCCCTGTGGCGGGGAAGTGCAAACGTACACGTTTTCGGCCGAAAACGCGTTTTCCGGCGAAAACGCACACCACGGCTCTTTCTGAGAAAAAGCAAGCACGGAGGACGAGAACCGCTTTTGCCCTGCGTAGCGTTCCGGGCAGCGGGTAGAACCAGGCAGAGAATTCCCGGCTAGCAGCTTCCCTGTGGCGGGGAAGTGCAAACGTACACGTTTTCGGCCGAAAACGCGTTTGCCGGCGAAAACGCACACCACGGCTCTTTCTGAGAAAAAGCAAGCACGGAGGACGAGAACCGCTTTTGCCCTGCGTAGCGTTCCGGGCAGCGGGTAGAACCAGGCAGAGAATTCCCGGCTAGCTGCTTCCCTGTGGCGGGGAAGTGCAAACGTACACGTTTTCGGCCGAAAACGCGTTTTCCGGCGAAAACGCACACCACGGCTCTTTCTGAGAAAAAGCAAGCACGGAGGACGAGAACCGCTTTTGCCCTGCGTAGCGTTCCGGGCAGCGGATAGAACCAGGCAGAGAATTCCCGGCTAGCAGCTTCCCTGTGGCGGGGAAGTGCAAACGTACACGTTTTCGGCCGAAAACGCGTTTGCCGGCGAAAACGCACACCACGGCTCTTTCTGAGAAAAAGCAAGCACGGAGGACGAGAACCGCTTTTGCCCTGCGTAGCGTTCCGGGCAGCGGGTAGAACCAGGCAGAGAATTCCCGGCTAGCAGCTTCCCTGTGGCGGGGAAGTGCAAACGTACACGTTTTCGGCCGAAAACGCGTTTTCCGGCGAAAACGCACACCACGGCTCTTTCTGAGAAAAAGCAAGCACGGAGGACGAGAACCGCTTTTGCCCTGCGTAGCGTTCCGGGCAGCGGGTAGAACCAGGCAGAGAATTCCCGGCTAGCAGCTTCCCTGTGGCGGGGAAGTGCAAACGTACACGTTTTCGGCCGAAAACGCGTTTTCAAGCGAAAACGCACACCAAGGCTCTTTCTGAGAAAAAGCAAGCACGGAGGACGAGAATCGCTTTTGCCCTGCGTAGCGTTCCGTGCAGCGGGTAGAACCAGGCAGAGAATTCCCGGCTAGCAGCTTCCCTGTGGCGGGGAAGTGCAAACGTACACGTTTTCGGCCGAAAACGCGTTTGCCGGCGAAAACGCACACCAAGGCTCTTTCTGAGAAAAAGCAAGCACGGAGGACGAGAATTGCTTTTGCCCTGCGTAGCGTTCCGGGCAGCGGGTAGAACCAGGCAGAGAATTCCCGGCTAGCAGCTTCCCTGTGGCGGGGAAGTGCAAACGTACACGTTTTCGGCCGAAAACGAGTTTTCCGGCAAAAACGCACACAACGGCACTTTCTGAGCAAAAGCAAGCACGGAGGACGAGAATCGCTTTTGCCCTGCGTAGCGTTCAGGGCAGCGGGTAGAACCAGGCAGAGAATTCCCGGCTAGCTGCTTCCCTGTGGCGGGGAAGTGCAAACGTACATGTTTTCGGCCGAAAGCGCGTTTTCCGGTGAAAACGCACACCACGGCTCCTTCTGAGAAAAAGCAAGCACGGAGGACGAGAATCGCTTTTGCCCTGCGTAGCGTTCCGTCAGCGGGTAAAACCAGGCAGAAAATTCCCGGCTAGCAGCTTCCCTGTGGCGGGGAAGTGCAAACGTACACGTTTTCGGCCGAAAACGCGTTTTCAAGCGAAAACGCACACCAAGGCTCTTTCTGAGAAAAAGCAAGCACGGAGGACGAGAATCGCTTTTGCCCTGCGTAGCGTTCCGTGCAGCGGGTAGAACCAGGCAGAGAATTCCCGGCTAGCAGCTTCCCTGTGGCGGGGAAGTGCAAACGTACACGTTTTCGGCCGAAAACGCGTTTGCCGGCGAAAACGCACACCACGGCTCTTTCTGAGAAAAAGCAAGCACGGAGGACGAGAACCGCTTTTGCCCTGCGTAGCGTTCCGGGCAGCGGGTAGAACCAGGCAGAGAATTCCCGGCTAGCAGCTTCCCTGTGGCGGGGAAGTGCAAACGTACACGTTTTCGGCCGAAAACGCGTTTTCAAGCGAAAACGCACACCAAGGCTCTTTCTGAGAAAAAGCAAGCACGGAGGACGAGAATCGCTTTTGCCCTGCGTAGCGTTCCGGGCAGCGGGTAGAACCAGGCAGAGAATTCCCGGCTAGCAGCTTCCCTGTGGCGGGGAAGTGCAAACGTACACGTTTTCGGCCGAAAACGCGTTTTCAAGCGAAAACGCACACCAAGGCTCTTTCTGAGAAAAAGCAAGCACGGAGGACGAGAATCGCTTTTGCCCTGCGTAGCGTTCCGTGCAGCGGGTAAAACCAGGCAGAGAATTCCCGGCTAGCAGCTTCCCTGTGGCGGGGAAGTGCAAACGTACACGTTTTCGGCCGAAAACGCGTTTTCAAGCGAAAACGCACACCAAGGCTCTTTCTGAGCAAAAGAAAGCACGGAGGACGAGAATCGCTTTTGCCCTGCGTAGCGTTCCGGGCAGCGGGTAGAACCAGGCAGAGAATTCCCGGCTAGCAGCTTCCCTGTGGCGGGGAAGTGCAAACGTACACGTTTTCGGCCGAAAACGCGTTTTCAAGCGAAAACGCACACCAAGGCTCTTTCTGAGAAAAAGCAAGCACGGAGGACGAGAATCGCTTTTGCCCTGCGTAGCGTTCCGGGCAGCGGGTAGAACCAGGCAGAGAATTCCCGGCTAGCAGCTTCCCTGTGGCGGGGAAGTGCAAACGTACACGTTTTCGGCCGAAAACGAGTTTTCCGGCAAAAACGCACACCACGGCACTTTCTGAGCAAAAGCAAGCACGGAGGACGAGAATCGCTTTTGCCCTGCGTAGCGTTCGGGGCAGCGGGTAAAACCAGGCAGAGAATTCCCGTCTAGCAGCTTCCCTGTGGCGGGGAAGTGCAAACGTACACGTTTTCGGCCGAAAACGCGTTTTCCGGCGAAAACGCACACCAAGGCTCTTTCTGAGCAAAAGCAAGCACGGAGGACGAGAATCGCTTTTGCCCTGCGTAGCGTTCCAGGCAGCGGGTAGAACCAGGCAGAGAATTCCCGGCTAGCTGCTTCCCTGTGGCGGGGAAGTGCAAACGTACATGTTTTCGGCCGAAAACGCGTTTTCCGGCGAAAACGCACACCACGGCTCCTTCTGAGAAAAAGCAAGCACGGAGGACGAGAATCGCTTTTGCCCTGCGTAGCGTTCCGGGCAGCGGGTAAAACCAGGCAGAGAATTCCCGGCTAGCAGCTTCCCTGTGGCGGGGAAGTGCAAACGTACACGTTTTCGGCCGAAAACGCGTTTTCAAGCGAAAACGGACACCAAGGCTCTTTCTGAGCAAAAGCCAGCACGGAGAACGAGAATCGCTTTTGCCCTGCGTAGCGTTCCGGGCAGCGGGTAGAACCAGGCAGAGAATTCCCGGCTAGCAGCTTCCCTGTGGCGGGGAAGTGCAAACGTACACGTTTTCGGCCGAAAACGCGTTTTCAAGCGAAAACGCACACCAAGGCTCTTTCTGAGCAAAAGCAAGCACGGAGGACGAGAATCGCTTTTGCCCTGCGTAGCGTTCCGGGCAACGGGTAGAACCAGGCAGAGAATTCCCGGCTAGCAGCTTCCCTGTGGCGGGGAAGTGCAAACGTACACGTTTTCAGCCGAAAACGCGTTTTCCGGCGAAAACGGACACCAAGGCTCTTTCCGAGCAAAAGCAAGCACGGAGGACGAGAATCGCTTTTGCCCTGCGTAGCGTTCCAGGCAGCGGGTAAAACCAGGCAGAGAATTCCCGGCTAGCAGCTTCCCTGTGGCGGGGAAGTGCAAACGTACACGTTTTCGGCCAAAAACGAGTTTTCAAGCGAAAACGCACACCAAGGCTCTTTCTGAGAAAAAGCAAGCACGGAGGACGAGAATCGCTTTTGCCCTGCGTAGCGTTCCGGGCAGCGGGTAGAACCAGGCAGAGAATTCCCGGCTAGCAGCTTCCCTGTGGCGGGGAAGTGCAAACGTACACGTTTTCGGCCGAAAACGCGTTTTCAAGCGAAAACGCACACCAAGGCTCTTTCTGAGCAAAAGCAAGCACGGAGGAAGAGAATCGCTTTTGCCCTGCGTAGCGTTCCGGGCAGCGGGTAGAACCAGGCAGAGAATTCCCGGCTAGCAGCTTCCCTGTGGCGGGGAAGTGCAAACGTACACGTTTTCGGCCGAAAACGCGTTTGCCGGCGAAAACGCACACCACGGCTCTTTCTGAGAAAAAGCAAGCACGGAGGACGAGAACCGCTTTTGCCCTGCGTAGCGTTCTGGGCAGCGGGTAGAACCAGGCAGAGAATTCCCGGCTAGCAGCTTCCCTGTGGCGGGGAAGTGCAAACGTACACGTTTTCGGCCGAAAACGCGTTTGCCGGCGAAAACGCACACCACGGCTCTTTCTGAGAAAAAGCAAGCACGGAGGACGAGAACCGCTTTTGCCCTGCGTAGCGTTCCGGGCAGCGGGTAGAACCAGGCAGAGAATTCCCGGCTAGCAGCTTCCCTGTGGCGGGGAAGTGCAAACGTACACGTTTTCGGCCGAAAACGCGTTTGCCGGCGAAAACGCACACCACGGCTCTTTCTGAGAAAAAGCAAGCACGGAGGACGAGAACCGCTTTTGCCCTGCGTAGCGTTCCGGGCAGCGGGTAGAACCAGGCAGAGAATTCCCGGCTAGCAGCTTCCCTGTGGCGGGGAAGTGCAAACGTACACGTTTTCGGCCGAAAACGCGTTTGCCGGCGAAAACGCACACCACGGCTCTTTCTGAGAAAAAGCAAGCACGGAGGACGAGAACCGCTTTTGCCCTGCGTAGCGTTCCGGGCAGCGGGTAGAACCAGGCAGAGAATTCCCGGCTAGCAGCTTCCCTGTGGCGGGGAAGTGCAAACGTACACGTTTTCGGCCGAAAACGCGTTTGCCGGCGAAAACGCACACCACGGCTCTTTCTGAGAAAAAGCAAGCACGGAGGACGAGAACCGCTTTTGCCCTGCGTAGCGTTCCGGGCAGCGGGTAGAACCAGGCAAAGAATTCCCGGCTAGCAGCTTCCCTGTGGCGGGGAAGTGTAAACGTACATGTTTTCGGCCGAAAACGCGTTTTCCTGCGAAAACGCACACCACGGCTCCTTCTGAGAAAAAGCAAGCACGGAGGACGAGAATCGCTTTTGCCCTGCGTAGCGTTCCGGGCAGCGGGTAAAACCAGGCAGAGAATTCCCGGCTAGCAGCTTCCCTGTGGCGGGGAAGTGCAAACGTACACGTTTTCGGCCGAAAACGCGTTTTCAAGCGAAAACGCACACCAAGGCTCTTTCTGAGAAAAAGCAAGCACGGAGGACGAGAATCGCTTTTGCCCTGCGTAGCGTTCCGGGCAGCGGGTAGAACCAGGCAGAGAATTCCCGGCTAGCAGCTTCCCTGTGGCGGGGAAGTGCAAACGTACACGTTTTCGGCCGAAAACGCGTTTTCAAGCGAAAACGCACACCAAGGCTCTTTCTGAGAAAAAGCAAGCACGGAGGACGAGAATCGCTTTTGCCCTGCGTAGCGTTCCGGGCAGCGGGTAGAACCAGGCAGAGAATTCCCGGCTAGCAGCTTCCCTGTGGCGGGGAAGTGCAAACGTACACGTTTTCGGCCGAAAACGCGTTTGCCGGCGAAAACGCACACCAAGGCTCTTTCTGAGAAAAAGCAAGCACGGAGGACGAGAATTGCTTTTGCCCTGCGTAGCGTTCCGGGCAGCGGGTAGAACCAGGCAGAGAATTCCCGGCTAGCAGCTTCCCTGTGGCGGGGAAGTGCAAACGTACACGTTTTCGGCCGAAAACGAGTTTTCCGGCAAAAACGCACACAACGGCACTTTCTGAGCAAAAGCAAGCACGGAGGACGAGAATCGCTTTTGCCCTGCGTAGCGTTCCGGGCAGCGGGTAGAACCAGGCAGAGAATTCCCGGCTAGCAGCTTCCCTGTGGCGGGGAAGTGCAAACGTACACGTTTTCGGCCGAAAACGCGTTTTCCGGCGAAAACGCACACCAAGGCTCTTTCTGAGAAAAAGCAAGCACGGAGGACGAGAATCGCTTTTGCCCTGCGTAGCGTTCCAGGCAGCGGGTAAAACCAGGCAGAGAATTCCCGGCTAGCAGCTTCCCTGTGGCGGGGAAGTGCAAACGTACACGTTTTCGGCCAAAAACGAGTTTTCAAGCCAAAACGCACACCAAGGCTCTTTCTGAGCAAAAGCAAGCACGGAGGACGAGAATCGCTTTTGCCCTGCGTAGCGTTCCGGGCAGCGGGTAGAACCAGGCAGAGAATTCCCGGCTAGCAGCTTCCCTGTGGCGGGGAAGTGCAAACGTACACGTTTTCGGCCGAAAACGCGTTTTCAAGCGAAAACGCACACCAAGGCTCTTTCTGAGCAAAAGCAAGCACGGAGGACGAGAATCGCTTTTGCCCTGCGTAGCGTTCCGTGCAGCGGGTAAAACCAGGCAGAGAATTCCCGGCTAGCAGCTTCCCTGTGGCGGGGAAGTGCAAACGTACACGTTTTCGGCCGAAAACGCGTTTTCAAGCGAAAACGCACACCAAGGCTCTTTCTGAGCAAAAGCAAGCACGGAGGACGAGAATCGCTTTTGCCCTGCGTAGCGTTCCGGGCAGCGGGTAGAACCAGGCAGAGAATTCCCGGCTAGCAGCTTCCCTGTGGCGGGGAAGTGCAAACGTACACGTTTTCGGCCGAAAACGCGTTTGCCGGCGAAAACGCACACCAAGGCTCTTTCGGAGAAAAAGCAAGCACGGAGGACGAGAATCGCTTTTGCCCTGCGTAGCGTTCAGGGCAGCGGGTAAAACCAGGCAGAGAATTCCCGGCTAGCAGCTTCCCTGTGGCGGGGAAGTGCAAACGTACACGTTTTCGGCCGAAAACGCGTTTGCCGGCGAAAACGCACACCACGGCTCTTTCTGAGAAAAAGCAAGCACGGAGGACGAGAACCGCTTTTGCCCTGCGTAGCGTTCCGGGCAGCGGGTAGAACCAGGCAGAGAATTCCCGGCTAGCAGCTTCCCTGTGGCGGGGAAGTGCAAACGTACACGTTTTCGGCCGAAAACGCGTTTTCCGGCGAAAACGCACACCACGGCTCTTTCTGAGAAAAAGCAAGCACGGAGGACGAGAACCGCTTTTGCCCTGCGTAGCGTTCCGGGCAGCGGGTAGAACCAGGCAGAGAATTCCCGGCTAGCAGCTTCCCTGTGGCGGGGAAGTGCAAACGTACACGTTTTCGGCCGAAAACGCGTTTTCCGGCGAAAACGCACACCACGGCTCTTTCTGAGAAAAAGCAAGCACGGAGGACGAGAACCGCTTTTGCCCTGCGTAGCGTTCCGGGCAGCGGGTAGAACCAGGCAGAGAATTCCCGGCTAGCAGCTTCCCTGTGGCGGGGAAGTGCAAACGTACACGTTTTCGGCCGAAAACGCGTTTTCCGGCGAAAACGCACACCACGGCTCTTTCTGAGAAAAAGCAAGCACGGAGGACGAGAACCGCTTTTGCCCTGCGTAGCGTTCCGGGCAGCGGGTAGAACCAGGCAGAGAATTCCCGGCTAGCAGCTTCCCTGTGGCGGGGAAGTGCAAACGTACACGTTTTCGGCCGAAAACGCGTTTTCCGGCGAAAACGCACACCACGGCTCTTTCTGAGAAAAAGCAAGCACGGAGGACGAGAACCGCTTTTGCCCTGCGTAGCGTTCCGGGCAGCGGGTAGAACCAGGCAGAGAATTCCCGGCTAGCAGCTTCCCTGTGGCGGGGAAGTGCAAACGTACACGTTTTCGGCCGAAAACGCGTTTGCCGGCGAAAACGCACACCACGGCTCTTTCTGAGAAAAAGCAAGCACGGAGGACGAGAACCGCTTTTGCCCTGCGTAGCGTTCCGGGCAGCGGGTAGAACCAGGCAGAGAATTCCCGGCTAGCAGCTTCCCTGTGGCGGGGAAGTGCAAACGTACACGTTTTCGGCCGAAAACGCGTTTGCCGGCGAAAACGCACACCACGGCTCTTTCTGAGAAAAAGCAAGCACGGAGGACGAGAACCGCTTTTGCCCTGCGTAGCGTTCCGGGCAGCGGGTAGAACCAGGCAGAGAATTCCCGGCTAGCAGCTTCCCTGTGGCGGGGAAGTGCAAACGTACACGTTTTCGGCCGAAAACGCGTTTGCCGGCGAAAACGCACACCACGGCTCTTTCTGAGAAAAAGCAAGCACGGAGGACGAGAACCGCTTTTGCCCTGCGTAGCGTTCCGGGCAGCGGGTAGAACCAGGCAGAGAATTCCCGGCTAGCAGCTTCCCTGTGGCGGGGAAGTGCAAACGTACACGTTTTCGGCCGAAAACGCGTTTTCCGGCGAAAACGCACAGCACGGCTCTTTCTGAGAAAAAGCAAGCACGGAGGACGAGAACCGCTTTTGCCCTGCGTAGCGTTCCGGGCAGCGGGTAGAACCAGGCAGAGAATTCCCGGCTAGCAGCTTCCCTGTGGCGGGGAAGTGCAAACGTACACGTTTTCGGCCGAAAACGCGTTTTCCGGCGAAAACGCACACCACGGCTCTTTCTGAGAAAAAGCAAGCACGGAGGACGAGAACCGCTTTTGCCCTGCGTAGCGTTCCGGGCAGCGGGTAGAACCAGGCAGAGAATTCCCGGCTAGCAGCTTCCCTGTGGCGGGGAAGTGCAAACGTACACGTTTTCGGCCGAAAACGCGTTTGCCGGCGAATACGCACACCACGGCTCTTTCTGAGAAAAAGCAAGCACGGAGGACGAGAACCGCTTTTGCCCTGCGTAGCGTTCCGGGCAGCGGGTAGAACCAGGCAGAGAATTCCCGGCTAGCTGCTTCCCTGTGGCGGGGAAGTGCAAACGTACACGTTTTCGGCCGAAAACGCGTTTGCCGGCGAAAAGGCACACCACGGCTCTTTCTGAGAAAAAGCAAGCACGGAGGACGAGAACCGCTTTTGCCCTGCGTAGCGTTACGGGCAGCGGGTAGAACCAGGCAGAGAATTCCCGGCTAGCAGCTTCCCTGTGGCGGGGAAGTGCAAACGTACACGTTTTCGGCCGAAAACGCGTTTTCCGGCGAAAACGCACACCACGGCTCTTTCTGAGAAAAAGCAAGCACGGAGGACGAGAACCGCTTTTGCCCTGCGTAGCGTTCCGGGCAGCGGGTAGAACCAGGCAGAGAATTCCCGGCTAACAGCTTCCCTGTGGCGGGGAAGTGCAAACGTACACGTTTTCGGCCGAAAACGCGTTTTCCGGCGAAAACGCACACCACGGCTCTTTCTGAGAAAAAGCAAGCACGGAGGACGAGAACCGCTTTTGCCCTGCGTAGCGTTCCGGGCAGCGGGTAGAACCAGGCAGAGAATTCCCGGCTAGCAGCTTCCCTGTGGCGGGGAAGTGCAAACGTACACGTTTTCGGCCGAAAACGCGTTTTCCGGCGAAAACGCACACCACGGCTCTTTCTGAGAAAAAGCAAGCACGGAGGACGAGAACCGCTTTTGCCCTGCGTAGCGTTCCGGGCAGCGGGTAGAACCAGGCAGAGAATTCCCGGCTAGCAGCTTCCCTGTGGCGGGGAAGTGCAAACGTACACGTTTTCGGCCGAAAACGCGTTTTCCGGCGAAAACGCACACCACGGCTCTTTCTGAGAAAAAGCAAGCACGGAGGACGAGAACCGCTTTTGCCCTGCGTAGCGTTCCGGGCAGCGGGTAGAACCAGGCAGAGAATTCCCGGCTAGCAGCTTCCCTGTGGCGGGGAAGTGCAAACGTACATGTTTTCGGCCGAAAACGCGTTTTCCGGCGAAAACGCACACCACGGCTCCTTCTGAGAAAAAGCAAGCACGGAGGACGAGAATCGCTTTTGCCCTGCGTAGCGTTCCGGGCAGCGGGTAAAACCAGGCAGAGAATTCCCGGCTAGCAGCTTCCCTGTGGCGGGGAAGTGCAAACGTACACGTTTTCGGCCGAAAACGCGTTTTCAAGCGAAAACGGACACCAAGGCTCTTTCTGAGCAAAAGCCAGCACGGAGAACGAGAATCGCTTTTGCCCTGCGTAGCGTTCCGGGCAGCGGGTAGAACCAGGCAGAGAATTCCCGGCTAGCAGCTTCCCTGTGGCGGGGAAGTGCAAACGTACACGTTTTCGGCCGAAAACGCGTTTTCAAGCGAAAACGCACACCAAGGCTCTTTCTGAGCAAAAGCAAGCACGGAGGACGAGAATCGCTTTTGCCCTGCGTAGCGTTCCGGGCAGCGGGTAGAACCAGGCAGAGAATTCCCGGCTAGCAGCTTCCCTGTGGCGGGGAAGTGCAAACGTACACGTTTTCAGCCGAAAACGCGTTTTCCGGCGAAAACGCACACCAAGGCTCTTTCCGAGCAAAAGCAAGCACGGAGGACGAGAATCGCTTTTGCCCTGCGTAGCGTTCCAGGCAGCGGGTAAAACCAGGCAGAGAATTCCCGGCTAGCAGCTTCCCTGTGGCGGGGAAGTGCAAACGTACACGTTTTCGGCCAAAAACGAGTTTTCAAGCGAAAACGCACACCAAGGCTCTTTCTGAGAAAAAGCAAGCACGGAGGACGAGAATCGCTTTTGCCCTGCGTAGCGTTCCGGGCAGCGGGTAGAACCAGGCAGAGAATTCCCGGCTAGCAGCTTCCCTGTGGCGGGGAAGTGCAAACGTACACGTTTTCGGCCGAAAACGCGTTTTCAAGCGAAAACGCACACCAAGGCTCTTTCTGAGCAAAAGCAAGCACGGAGGAAGAGAATCGCTTTTGCCCTGCGTAGCGTTCCGGGCAGCGGGTAGAACCAGGCAGAGAATTCCCGGCTAGCAGCTTCCCTGTGGCGGGGAAGTGCAAACGTACACGTTTTCGGCCGAAAACGCGTTTGCCGGCGAAAACGCACACCACGGCTCTTTCTGAGAAAAAGCAAGCACGGAGGACGAGAACCGCTTTTGCCCTGCGTAGCGTTCTGGGCAGCGGGTAGAACCAGGCAGAGAATTCCCGGCTAGCAGCTTCCCTGTGGCGGGGAAGTGCAAACGTACACGTTTTCGGCCGAAAACGCGTTTGCCGGCGAAAACGCACACCACGGCTCTTTCTGAGAAAAAGCAAGCACGGAGGACGAGAACCGCTTTTGCCCTGCGTAGCGTTCCGGGCAGCGGGTAGAACCAGGCAGAGAATTCCCGGCTAGCAGCTTCCCTGTGGCGGGGAAGTGCAAACGTACACGTTTTCGGCCGAAAACGCGTTTGCCGGCGAAAACGCACACCACGGCTCTTTCTGAGAAAAAGCAAGCACGGAGGACGAGAACCGCTTTTGCCCTGCGTAGCGTTCCGGGCAGCGGGTAGAACCAGGCAGAGAATTCCCGGCTAGCAGCTTCCCTGTGGCGGGGAAGTGCAAACGTACACGTTTTCGGCCGAAAACGCGTTTGCCGGCGAAAACGCACACCACGGCTCTTTCTGAGAAAAAGCAAGCACGGAGGACGAGAACCGCTTTTGCCCTGCGTAGCGTTCCGGGCAGCGGGTAGAACCAGGCAGAGAATTCCCGGCTAGCAGCTTCCCTGTGGCGGGGAAGTGCAAACGTACACGTTTTCGGCCGAAAACGCGTTTGCCGGCGAAAACGCACACCACGGCTCTTTCTGAGAAAAAGCAAGCACGGAGGACGAGAACCGCTTTTGCCCTGCGTAGCGTTCCGGGCAGCGGGTAGAACCAGGCAAAGAATTCCCGGCTAGCAGCTTCCCTGTGGCGGGGAAGTGTAAACGTACATGTTTTCGGCCGAAAACGCGTTTTCCTGCGAAAACGCACACCACGGCTCCTTCTGAGAAAAAGCAAGCACGGAGGACGAGAATCGCTTTTGCCCTGCGTAGCGTTCCGGGCAGCGGGTAAAACCAGGCAGAGAATTCCCGGCTAGCAGCTTCCCTGTGGCGGGGAAGTGCAAACGTACACGTTTTCGGCCGAAAACGCGTTTTCAAGCGAAAACGCACACCAAGGCTCTTTCTGAGAAAAAGCAAGCACGGAGGACGAGAATCGCTTTTGCCCTGCGTAGCGTTCCGGGCAGCGGGTAGAACCAGGCAGAGAATTCCCGGCTAGCAGCTTCCCTGTGGCGGGGAAGTGCAAACGTACACGTTTTCGGCCGAAAACGCGTTTTCAAGCGAAAACGCACACCAAGGCTCTTTCTGAGAAAAAGCAAGCACGGAGGACGAGAATCGCTTTTGCCCTGCGTAGCGTTCCGGGCAGCGGGTAGAACCAGGCAGAGAATTCCCGGCTAGCAGCTTCCCTGTGGCGGGGAAGTGCAAACGTACACGTTTTCGGCCGAAAACGCGTTTGCCGGCGAAAACGCACACCAAGGCTCTTTCTGAGAAAAAGCAAGCACGGAGGACGAGAATTGCTTTTGCCCTGCGTAGCGTTCCGGGCAGCGGGTAGAACCAGGCAGAGAATTCCCGGCTAGCAGCTTCCCTGTGGCGGGGAAGTGCAAACGTACACGTTTTCGGCCGAAAACGAGTTTTCCGGCAAAAACGCACACAACGGCACTTTCTGAGCAAAAGCAAGCACGGAGGACGAGAATCGCTTTTGCCCTGCGTAGCGTTCCGGGCAGCGGGTAGAACCAGGCAGAGAATTCCCGGCTAGCAGCTTCCCTGTGGCGGGGAAGTGCAAACGTACACGTTTTCGGCCGAAAACGCGTTTTCCGGCGAAAACGCACACCAAGGCTCTTTCTGAGAAAAAGCAAGCACGGAGGACGAGAATCGCTTTTGCCCTGCGTAGCGTTCCAGGCAGCGGGTAAAACCAGGCAGAGAATTCCCGGCTAGCAGCTTCCCTGTGGCGGGGAAGTGCAAACGTACACGTTTTCGGCCAAAAACGAGTTTTCAAGCCAAAACGCACACCAAGGCTCTTTCTGAGCAAAAGCAAGCACGGAGGACGAGAATCGCTTTTGCCCTGCGTAGCGTTCCGGGCAGCGGGTAGAACCAGGCAGAGAATTCCCGGCTAGCAGCTTCCCTGTGGCGGGGAAGTGCAAACGTACACGTTTTCGGCCGAAAACGCGTTTTCAAGCGAAAACGCACACCAAGGCTCTTTCTGAGCAAAAGCAAGCACGGAGGACGAGAATCGCTTTTGCCCTGCGTAGCGTTCCGTGCAGCGGGTAAAACCAGGCAGAGAATTCCCGGCTAGCAGCTTCCCTGTGGCGGGGAAGTGCAAACGTACACGTTTTCGGCCGAAAACGCGTTTTCAAGCGAAAACGCACACCAAGGCTCTTTCTGAGCAAAAGCAAGCACGGAGGACGAGAATCGCTTTTGCCCTGCGTAGCGTTCCGGGCAGCGGGTAGAACCAGGCAGAGAATTCCCGGCTAGCAGCTTCCCTGTGGCGGGGAAGTGCAAACGTACACGTTTTCGGCCGAAAACGCGTTTGCCGGCGAAAACGCACACCAAGGCTCTTTCGGAGAAAAAGCAAGCACGGAGGACGAGAATCGCTTTTGCCCTGCGTAGCGTTCAGGGCAGCGGGTAAAACCAGGCAGAGAATTCCCGGCTAGCAGCTTCCCTGTGGCGGGGAAGTGCAAACGTACACGTTTTCGGCCGAAAACGCGTTTGCCGGCGAAAACGCACACCACGGCTCTTTCTGAGAAAAAGCAAGCACGGAGGACGAGAACCGCTTTTGCCCTGCGTAGCGTTCCGGGCAGCGGGTAGAACCAGGCAGAGAATTCCCGGCTAGCAGCTTCCCTGTGGCGGGGAAGTGCAAACGTACACGTTTTCGGCCGAAAACGCGTTTTCCGGCGAAAACGCACACCACGGCTCTTTCTGAGAAAAAGCAAGCACGGAGGACGAGAACCGCTTTTGCCCTGCGTAGCGTTCCGGGCAGCGGGTAGAACCAGGCAGAGAATTCCCGGCTAGCAGCTTCCCTGTGGCGGGGAAGTGCAAACGTACACGTTTTCGGCCGAAAACGCGTTTTCCGGCGAAAACGCACACCACGGCTCTTTCTGAGAAAAAGCAAGCACGGAGGACGAGAACCGCTTTTGCCCTGCGTAGCGTTCCGGGCAGCGGGTAGAACCAGGCAGAGAATTCCCGGCTAGCAGCTTCCCTGTGGCGGGGAAGTGCAAACGTACACGTTTTCGGCCGAAAACGCGTTTTCCGGCGAAAACGCACACCACGGCTCTTTCTGAGAAAAAGCAAGCACGGAGGACGAGAACCGCTTTTGCCCTGCGTAGCGTTCCGGGCAGCGGGTAGAACCAGGCAGAGAATTCCCGGCTAGCAGCTTCCCTGTGGCGGGGAAGTGCAAACGTACACGTTTTCGGCCGAAAACGCGTTTTCCGGCGAAAACGCACACCACGGCTCTTTCTGAGAAAAAGCAAGCACGGAGGACGAGAACCGCTTTTGCCCTGCGTAGCGTTCCGGGCAGCGGGTAGAACCAGGCAGAGAATTCCCGGCTAGCAGCTTCCCTGTGGCGGGGAAGTGCAAACGTACACGTTTTCGGCCGAAAACGCGTTTGCCGGCGAAAACGCACACCACGGCTCTTTCTGAGAAAAAGCAAGCACGGAGGACGAGAACCGCTTTTGCCCTGCGTAGCGTTCCGGGCAGCGGGTAGAACCAGGCAGAGAATTCCCGGCTAGCAGCTTCCCTGTGGCGGGGAAGTGCAAACGTACACGTTTTCGGCCGAAAACGCGTTTGCCGGCGAAAACGCACACCACGGCTCTTTCTGAGAAAAAGCAAGCACGGAGGACGAGAACCGCTTTTGCCCTGCGTAGCGTTCCGGGCAGCGGGTAGAACCAGGCAGAGAATTCCCGGCTAGCAGCTTCCCTGTGGCGGGGAAGTGCAAACGTACACGTTTTCGGCCGAAAACGCGTTTGCCGGCGAAAACGCACACCACGGCTCTTTCTGAGAAAAAGCAAGCACGGAGGACGAGAACCGCTTTTGCCCTGCGTAGCGTTCCGGGCAGCGGGTAGAACCAGGCAGAGAATTCCCGGCTAGCAGCTTCCCTGTGGCGGGGAAGTGCAAACGTACACGTTTTCGGCCGAAAACGCGTTTTCCGGCGAAAACGCACAGCACGGCTCTTTCTGAGAAAAAGCAAGCACGGAGGACGAGAACCGCTTTTGCCCTGCGTAGCGTTCCGGGCAGCGGGTAGAACCAGGCAGAGAATTCCCGGCTAGCAGCTTCCCTGTGGCGGGGAAGTGCAAACGTACACGTTTTCGGCCGAAAACGCGTTTTCCGGCGAAAACGCACACCACGGCTCTTTCTGAGAAAAAGCAAGCACGGAGGACGAGAACCGCTTTTGCCCTGCGTAGCGTTCCGGGCAGCGGGTAGAACCAGGCAGAGAATTCCCGGCTAGCAGCTTCCCTGTGGCGGGGAAGTGCAAACGTACACGTTTTCGGCCGAAAACGCGTTTGCCGGCGAATACGCACACCACGGCTCTTTCTGAGAAAAAGCAAGCACGGAGGACGAGAACCGCTTTTGCCCTGCGTAGCGTTCCGGGCAGCGGGTAGAACCAGGCAGAGAATTCCCGGCTAGCTGCTTCCCTGTGGCGGGGAAGTGCAAACGTACACGTTTTCGGCCGAAAACGCGTTTGCCGGCGAAAAGGCACACCACGGCTCTTTCTGAGAAAAAGCAAGCACGGAGGACGAGAACCGCTTTTGCCCTGCGTAGCGTTACGGGCAGCGGGTAGAACCAGGCAGAGAATTCCCGGCTAGCAGCTTCCCTGTGGCGGGGAAGTGCAAACGTACACGTTTTCGGCCGAAAACGCGTTTTCCGGCGAAAACGCACACCACGGCTCTTTCTGAGAAAAAGCAAGCACGGAGGACGAGAACCGCTTTTGCCCTGCGTAGCGTTCCGGGCAGCGGGTAGAACCAGGCAGAGAATTCCCGGCTAACAGCTTCCCTGTGGCGGGGAAGTGCAAACGTACACGTTTTCGGCCGAAAACGCGTTTTCCGGCGAAAACGCACACCACGGCTCTTTCTGAGAAAAAGCAAGCACGGAGGACGAGAACCGCTTTTGCCCTGCGTAGCGTTCCGGGCAGCGGGTAGAACCAGGCAGAGAATTCCCGGCTAGCAGCTTCCCTGTGGCGGGGAAGTGCAAACGTACACGTTTTCGGCCGAAAACGCGTTTTCCGGCGAAAACGCACACCACGGCTCTTTCTGAGAAAAAGCAAGCACGGAGGACGAGAACCGCTTTTGCCCTGCGTAGCGTTCCGGGCAGCGGGTAGAACCAGGCAGAGAATTCCCGGCTAGCAGCTTCCCTGTGGCGGGGAAGTGCAAACGTACACGTTTTCGGCCGAAAACGCGTTTTCCGGCGAAAACGCACACCACGGCTCTTTCTGAGAAAAAGCAAGCACGGAGGACGAGAACCGCTTTTGCCCTGCGTAGCGTTCCGGGCAGCGGGTAGAACCAGGCAGAGAATTCCCGGCTAGCAGCTTCCCTGTGGCGGGGAAGTGCAAACGTACACGTTTTCGGCCGAAAACGCGTTTTCCGGCGAAAACGCACACCACGGCTCTTTCTGAGAAAAAGCAAGCACGGAGGACGAGAACCGCTTTTGCCCTGCGTAGCGTTCCGGGCAGCGGGTAGAACCAGGCAGAGAATTCCCGGCTAGCAGCTTCCCTGTGGCGGGGAAGTGCAAACGTACACGTTTTCGGCCGAAAACGCGTTTGCCGGCGAAAACGCACACCACGGCTCTTTCTGAGAAAAAGCAAGCACGGAGGACGAGAACCGCTTTTGCCCTGCGTAGCGTTCCGGGCAGCGGGTAGAACCAGGCAGAGAATTCCCGGCTAGCAGCTTCCCTGTGGCGGGGAAGTGCAAACGTACACGTTTTCGGCCGAAAACGCGTTTGCCGGCGAAAACGCACACCACGGCTCTTTCTGAGAAAAAGCAAGCACGGAGGACGAGAACCGCTTTTGCCCTGCGTAGCGTTCCGGGCAGCGGGTAGAACCAGGCAGAGAATTCCCGGCTAGCAGCTTCCCTGTGGCGGGGAAGTGCAAACGTACACGTTTTCGGCCGAAAACGCGTTTTCCGGCGAAAACGCACACCACGGCTCTTTCTGAGAAAAAGCAAGCACGGAGGACGAGAACCGCTTTTGCCCTGCGTAGCGTTCCGTGCAGCGGGTAGAACCAGGCAGAGAATTCCCGGCTAGCAGCTTCCCTGTGGCGGGGAAGTGCAAACGTACACGTTTTCGGCCGAAAACGCGTTTTCCGGCGAAAACGCACACCACGGCTCTTTCTGAGAAAAAGCAAGCACGGAGGACGAGAACCGCTTTTGCCCTGCGTAGCGTTCCGGGCAGCGGGTAGAACCAGGCAGAGAATTCCCGGCTAGCAGCTTCCCTGTGGCGGGGAAGTGCAAACGTACACGTTTTCGGCCGAAAACGCGTTTGCCGGCGAAAACGCACACCACGGCTCTTTCTGAGAAAAAGCAAGCACGGAGGACGAGAACCGCTTTTGCCCTGCGTAGCGTTCCGGGCAGCGGGTAGAACCAGGCAGAGAATTCCCGGCTAGCAGCTTCCCTGTGGCGGGGAAGTGCAAACGTACACGTTTTCGGCCGAAAACGCGTTTGCCGGCGAAAACGCACACCACGGCTCTTTCTGAGAAAAAGCAAGCACGGAGGACGAGAACCGCTTTTGCCCTGCGTAGCGTTCCGGGCAGCGGGTAGAACCAGGCAGAGAATTCCCGGCTAGCAGCTTCCCTGTGGCGGGGAAGTGCAAACGTACACGTTTTCGGCCGAAAACGCGTTTGCCGGCGAAAACGCACACCACGGCTCTTTCTGAGAAAAAGCAAGCACGGAGGACGAGAACCGCTTTTGCCCTGCGTAGCGTTCCGGGCAGCGGGTAGAACCAGGCAGAGAATTCCCGGCTAGCAGCTTCCCTGTGGCGGGGAAGTGCAAACGTACACGTTTTCGGCCGAAAACGCGTTTTCCGTCGAAAACGCACACCAAGGCTCTTTCTGAGAAAAAGCAAGCACGGAGGACGAGAACCGCTTTTGCCCTGCGTAGCGTTCCGGGCAGCGGGTAGAACCAGGCAGAGAATTCCCGGCTAGCAGCTTCCCTGTGGCGGGGAAGTGCAAACGTACACGTTTTCGGCCGAAAACGCGTTTGCCGGCGAAAACGCACACCACGGCTCTTTCTGAGAAAAAGCAAGCACGGAGGACGAGAACCGCTTTTGCCCTGCGTAGCGTTCCGGGCAGCGGGTAGAACCAGGCAGAGAATTCCCGGCTAGCAGCTTCCCTGTGGCGGGGAAGTGCAAACGTACACGTTTTCGGCCGAAAACGCGTTTTCCGGCGAAAACGCACACCACGGCTCTTTCTGAGAAAAAGCAAGCACGGAGGACGAGAACCGCTTTTGCCCTGCGTAGCGTTCCGGGCAGCGGGTAGAACCAGGCAGAGAATTCCCGGCTAGCAGCTTCCCTGTGGCGGGGAAGTGCAAACGTACACGTTTTCGGCCGAAAACGCGTTTGCCGGCGAAAACGCACACCACGGCTCTTTCTGAGAAAAAGCAAGCACGGAGGACGAGAACCGCTTTTGCCCTGCGTAGCGTTCCGGGCAGCGGGTAGAACCAGGCAGAGAATTCCCGGCTAGCAGCTTCCCTGTGGCGGGGAAGTGCAAACGTACACGTTTTCGGCCGAAAACGCGTTTTCCGGCGAAAACGCACACCACGGCTCTTTCTGAGAAAAAGCAAGCACGGAGGACGAGAACCGCTTTTGCCCTGCGTAGCGTTCCGGGCAGCGGGTAGAACCAGGCAGAGAATTCCCGGCTAGCAGCTTCCCTGTGGCGGGGAAGTGCAAACGTACACGTTTTCGGCCGAAAACGCGTTTGCCGGCGAAAACGCACACCACGGCTCTTTCTGAGAAAAAGCAAGCACGGAGGACGAGAACCGCTTTTGCCCTGCGTAGCGTTCCGGGCAGCGGGTAGAACCAGGCAGAGAATTCCCGGCTAGCAGCTTCCCTGTGGCGGGGAAGTGCAAACGTACACGTTTTCGGCCGAAAACGCGTTTGCCGGCGAAAACGCACACCACGGCTCTTTCTGAGAAAAAGCAAGCACGGAGGACGAGAACCGCTTTTGCCCTGCGTAGCGTTCCGGGCAGCGGGTAGAACCAGGCAGAGAATTCCCGGCTAGCAGCTTCCCTGTGGCGGGGAAGTGCAAACGTACACGTTTTCGGCCGAAAACGCGTTTTCAAGCGAAAACGCACACCACGGCTCTTTCTGAGAAAAAGCAAGCACGGAGGACGAGAACCGCTTTTGCCCTGCGTAGCGTTCCGGGCAGCGGGTAGAACCAGGCAGAGAATTCCCGGCTAGCAGCTTCCCTGTGGCGGGGAAGTGCAAACGTACACGTTTTCGGCCGAAAACGCGTTTTCCGGCGAAAACGCACACCACGGCTCTTTCTGAGAAAAAGCAAGCACGGAGGACGAGAACCGCTTTTGCCCTGCGTAGCGTTCCGGGCAGCGGGTAGAACCAGGCAGAGAATTCCCGGCTAGCAGCTTCCCTGTGGCGGGGAAGTGCAAACGTACACGTTTTCGGCCGAAAACGCGTTTGCCGGCGAAAACGCACACCACGGCTCTTTCTGAGAAAAAGCAAGCACGGAGGACGAGAACCGCTTTTGCCCTGCGTAGCGTTCCGGGCAGCGGGTAGAACCAGGCAGAGAATTCCCGGCTAGCAGCTTCCCTGTGGCGGGGAAGTGCAAACGTACACGTTTTCGGCCGAAAACGCGTTTTCCGGCGAAAACGCACACCACGGCTCTTTCTGAGAAAAAGCAAGCACGGAGGACGAGAACCGCTTTTGCCCTGCGTAGCGTTCCGGGCAGCGGGTAGAACCAGGCAGAGAATTCCCGGCTAGCAGCTTCCCTGTGGCGGGGAAGTGCAAACGTACACGTTTTCGGCCGAAAACGCGTTTGCCGGCGAAAACGCACACCACGGCTCTTTCTGAGAAAAAGCAAGCACGGAGGACGAGAACCGCTTTTGCCCTGCGTAGCGTTCCGGGCAGCGGGTAGAACCAGGCAGAGAATTCCCGGGTAGCAGCTTCCCTGTGGCGGGGAAGTGCAAACGTACACGTTTTCGGCCGAAAACGCGTTTGCCGGCGAAAACGCACACCACGGCTCTTTCTGAGAAAAAGCAAGCACGGAGGACGAGAACCGCTTTTGCCCTGCGTAGCGTTCCGGGCAGCGGGTAGAACCAGGCAGAGAATTCCCGGCTAGCAGCTTCCCTGTGGCGGGGAAGTGCAAACGTACACGTTTTCGGCCGAAAACGCGTTTTCAAGCGAAAACGCACACCACGGCTCTTTCTGAGAAAAAGCAAGCACGGAGGACGAGAACCGCTTTTGCCCTGCGTAGCGTTCCGGGCAGCGGGTAGAACCAGGCAGAGAATTCCCGGCTAGCAGCTTCCCTGTGGCGGGGAAGTGCAAACGTACACGTTTTCGGCCGAAAACGCGTTTTCCGGCGAAAACGCACACCACGGCTCTTTCTGAGAAAAAGCAAGCACGGAGGACGAGAACCGCTTTTGCCCTGCGTAGCGTTCCGGGCAGCGGGTAGAACCAGGCAGAGAATTCCCGGCTAGCAGCTTCCCTGTGGCGGGGAAGTGCAAACGTACACGTTTTCGGCCGAAAACGCGTTTGCCGGCGAAAACGCACACCACGGCTCTTTCTGAGAAAAAGCAAGCACGGAGGACGAGAACCGCTTTTGCCCTGCGTAGCGTTCCGAGCAGCGGGTAGAACCAGGCAGAGAATTCCCGGCTAGCAGCTTCCCTGTGGCGGGGAAGTGCAAACGTACACGTTTTCGGCCGAAAACGCGTTTTCCGGCGAAAACGCACACCACGGCTCTTTCTGAGAAAAAGCAAGCACGGAGGACGAGAACCGCTTTTGCCCTGCGTAGCGTTCCGGGCAGCGGGTAGAACCAGGCAGAGAATTCCCGGCTAGCAGCTTCCCTGTGGCGGGGAAGTGCAAACGTACACGTTTTCGGCCGAAAACGCGTTTTCCGGCGAAAACGCACACCACGGCTCTTTCTGAGAAAAAGCAAGCACGGAGGACGAGAACCGCTTTTGCCCTGCGTAGCGTTCCGGGCAGCGGGTAGAACCAGGCAGAGAATTCCCGGCTAGCAGCTTCCCTGTGGCGGGGAAGTGCAAACGTACACGTTTTCGGCCGAAAACGCGTTTGCCGGCGAAAACGCACACCACGGCTCTTTCTGAGAAAAAGCAAGCACGGAGGACGAGAACCGCTTTTGCCCTGCGTAGCGTTCCGGGCAGCGGGTAGAACCAGGCAGAGAATTCCCGGCTAGCAGGTTCCCTGTGGCGGGGAAGTGCAAACGTACACGTTTTCGGCCGAAAACGCGTTTTCCGGCGAAAACGCACACCACGGCTCTTTCTGAGAAAAAGCAAGCACGGAGGACGAGAACCGCTTCTGCCCTGCGTAGCGTTCCGGGCAGCGGGTAGAACCAGGCAGAGAATTCCCGGCTAAGAGCTTCCCTGTGGCGGGGAAGTGCAAACGTACACGTTTTCGGCCGAAAACGCGTTTTCCGGCGAAAACGCACACCACGGCTCCTTCTGAGAAAAAGCAAGCACGGAGGACGAGAATCGCTTTTGCCCTGCGTAGCGTTCCGGGCAGCGGGTAAAACCAGGCAGAGAATTCCCGGCTAGCATCTTCCCTGTGGCGGGGAAGTGCAAACGTACACGTTTTCGGCCGAAAACGCGTTTTCAAGCGAAAACGCACACCAAGGCTCTTTCTGAGCAAAAGCAAGCACGGAGGACGAGAATCGCTTTTGCCCTGCGTAGCGTTCCGGGCAGCGGGTAGAACCAGGCAGAGAATTCCCGGCTAGCAGCTTCCCTGTGGCGGGGAAGTGCAAACGTACACGTTTTCGGCCGAAAACGCGTTTTCAAGCGAAAACGCACACCAAGGCTCTTTCTGAGAAAAAGCAAGCACGGAGGACGAGAATCGCTTTTGCCCTGCGTAGCGTTCCGGGCAGCGGGTAGAACCAGGCAGAGAATTCCCGGCTAGCAGCTTCCCTGTGGCGGGGAAGTGCAAACGTACACGTTTTCGGCCGAAAACGCGTTTTCCGGCGAAAACGCACACCAAGGCTCTTTCTGAGCAAAAGCAAGCACGGAGGACGAGAATCGCTTTTGCCCTGCGTAGCGTTCCAGGCAGCGGGTAAAACCAGGCAGAGAATTCCCGGCTAGCAGCTTCCCTGTGGCGGGGAAGTGCAAACGTACACGTTTTCGGCCGAAAACGCGTTTTCAAGCGAAAACGCACACCAAGGCTCTTTCTGAGAAAAAGCAAGCACGGAGGACGAGAATCGCTTTGCCCTGCGTAGCGTTCCGGGCAGCGGGTAGAACCAGGCAGAGAATTCCCGGCTAGCAGCTTCCCTGTGGCGGGGAAGTGCAAACGTACACGTTTTCGGCCGAAAAGGAGTTTATCGGCAAAAACGCACACCAAGGCTCTTTCTGAGAAAAAGCAAGCACGGAGGACGAGAATCGCTTTTGCCCTGCGTAGCGTTCAGGGCAGCGGGTAAAACCAGGCAGAGAATTCCCGGCTAGCTGCTTCCCTGTGGCGGGGAAGTGCAAACGTACACGTTTTCGGCCGAAAACGCGTTTTCCGGCGAAAACGCACACCAAGGCTCTTTCTGAGCAAAAGCAAGCACGGAGGACGAGAATCGCTTTTGCCCTGCGTAGCGTTCCGGGCAGCGGGCAAAGCCAGGCAGAGAATTCCCGGCTAGCAGCTTCCCTGTGGCGGGGAAGTGCAAACGTACACGTTTTCGGCCGAAAACGCGTTTTCATGCGAAAAGGCACACCACGGCTTTTTCTGAGAAAAGGCAAGCACGGAGGACGAGAATCGCTTTTGCCCTGCGTAGCGTTCCGGGGACTGGGTAGAACCAGGCAGAGAATTCCCGGCTAGCTGCTTCCCTGTGGCGGGGAAGTGCAAACGTACATGTTTTCGGCCGAAAACGCGTTTTCCGGCGAAAACGCACACCACGGCTCCTTCTGAGAAAAAGCAAGCACGGAGGACGAGAATCGCTTTTGCCCTGCGTAGCGTTCCGGGCAGCGGGTAAAACCAGGCAGAGAATTCCCGGCTAGCAGCTTCCCTGTGGCGGGGAAGTGCAAACGTACACGTTTTCGGCCGAAAACGCGTTTTCAAGCGAAAACGCACACCAAGGCTCTTTCTGAGAAAAAGCAAGCACGGAGGACGAGAATCGCTTTTGCCCTGCGTAGCGTTCCGGGCAGCGGGTAGAACCAGGCAGAGAATTCCCGGCTAGCAGCTTCCCTGTGGCGGGGAAGTGCAAACGTACACGTTTTCGGCCGAAAACGCGTTTTCAAGCGAAAACGCACACCAAGGCTCTTTCTGAGCAAAAGCAAGCACGGAGGACGAGAATCGCTTTTGCCCTGCGTAGCGTTCCGGGCAGCGGGTAGAACCAGGCAGAGAATTCCCGGCTAGCAGCTTCCCTGTGGCGGGGAAGTGCAAACGTACACGTTTTCGGCCGAAAACGCGTTTTCAAGCGAAAACGCACACCAAGGCTCTTTCTGAGAAAAAGCAAGCACGGAGGACGAGAATCGCTTTTGCCCTGCGTAGCGTTCCGTGCAGCGGGTAAAACCAGGCAGAGAATTCCCGGCTAGCAGCTTCCCTGTGGCGGGGAAGTGCAAACGTACACGTTTTCGGCCGAAAACGCGTTTTCAAGCGAAAAAGCACACCAAGGCTCTTTCGGAGAAAAAGCAAGCACGGAGGACGAGAATCGCTTTTGCCCTGCGTAGCGTTCCGGGCAGCGGGTAGAACCAGGCAGAGAATTCCCGGCTAGCAGCTTCCCTGTGGCGGGGAAGTGCAAACGTACACGTTTCCGGCCGAAAACGCGTTTTCAAGCGAAAACGCACACCAAGGCTCTTTCGGAGAAAAAGCAAGCACGGAGGACGAGAATCGCTTTTGCCCTGCGTAGCGTTCCGGGCAGCGGGTAGAACCAGGCAGAGAATTCCCGGCTAGCAGCTTCCCTGTGGCGGGGAAGTGCAAACTTACACGTTTTCGGCCGAAAACGAGTTTTCCGGCAAAAACGCACACCACGGCACTTTCTGAGCAAAAGCAAGCACGGAGGACGAGAATCGCTTTTGCCCTGCGTAGCGTTCAGGGCAGCGGGTAAAACCAGGCAGAGAATTCCCGTCTAGCAGCTTCCCTGTGGCGGGGAAGTGCAAACGTACACGTTTTCGGCCGAAAACGCGTTTTCCGGCGAAAACGCACACCAAGGCTCTTTCTGAGCAAAAGCAAGCACGGAGGACGAGAATCGCTTTTGCCCTGCGTAGCGTTCCAGGCAGCGGGTAGAACCAGGCAGAGAATTCCCGGCTAGCTGCTTCCCTGTGGCGGGGAAGTGCAAACGTACATGTTTTCGGCCGAAAGCGCGTTTTCCGGCGAAAACGCACACCACGGCTCCTTCTGAGAAAAAGCAAGCACGGAGGACGAGAATCGCTTTTGCCCTGCGTAGCGTTCCGTCAGCGGGTAAAACCAGGCAGAGAATTCCCGGCTAGCAGCTTCCCTGTGGCGGGGAAGTGCAAACGTACACGTTTTCGGCCGAAAACGCGTTTTCAAGCGAAAACGCACACCAAGGCTCTTTCTGAGAAAAAGCAAGCACGGAGGACGAGAATTGCTTTTGCCCTGCGTAGCGTTCCGGGCAGCGGGTAGAACCAGGCAGAGAATTCCCGGCTAGCAGCTTCCCTGTGGCGGGGAAGTGCAAACGTACACGTTTTCGGCCGAAAACGCGTTTTCAAGCGAAAACGCACACCAAGGCTCTTTCTGAGAAAAAGCAAGCACGGAGGACGAGAATCGCTTTTGCCCTGCGTAGCGTTCCGGGCAGCGGGTAGAACCAGGCAGAGAATTCCCGGCTAGCAGCTTCCCTGTGGCGGGGAAGTGCAAACGTACACGTTTTCGGCCGAAAACGCGTTTTCCGGCGAAAACGCACACCACGGCTCTTTCTGAGAAAAAGCAAGCACGGAGGACGAGAACCGCTTTTGCCCTGCGTAGCGTTCCGGGCAGCGGGTAGAACCAGGCAGAGAATTCCCGGCTAGCAGCTTCCCTGTGGCGGGGAAGTGCAAACGTACACGTTTTCGGCCGAAAACGCGTTTTCCGGCGAAAACGCACACCACGGCTCTTTCTGAGAAAAAGCAAGCACGGAGGACGAGAACCGCTTTTGCCCTGCGTAGCGTTCCGGGCAGCGGGTAGAACCAGGCAGAGAATTCCCGGCTAGCAGCTTCCCTGTGGCGGGGAAGTGCAAACGTACACGTTTTCGGCCGAAAACGCGTTTTCCGGCGAAAACGCACACCACGGCTCTTTCTGAGAAAAAGCAAGCACGGAGGACGAGAACCGCTTTTGCCCTGCGTAGCGTTCCGGGCAGCGGGTAGAACCAGGCAGAGAATTCCCGGCTAGCAGCTTCCCTGTGGCGGGGAAGTGCAAACGTACACGTTTTCGGCCGAAAACGCGTTTGCCGGCGAAAACGCACACCACGGCTCTTTCTGAGAAAAAGCAAGCACGGAGGACGAGAACCGCTTTTGCCCTGCGTAGCGTTCCGGGCAGCGGGTAGAACCAGGCAGAGAATTCCCGGCTAGCAGCTTCCCTGTGGCGGGGAAGTGCAAACGTACACGTTTTCGGCCGAAAACGCGTTTTCCGGCGAAAACGCACACCACGGCTCTTTCTGAGAAAAAGCAAGCACGGAGGACGAGAACCGCTTTTGCCCTGCGTAGCGTTCCGTGCAGCGGGTAGAACCAGGCAGAGAATTCCCGGCTAGCAGCTTCCCTGTGGCGGGGAAGTGCAAACGTACACGTTTTCGGCCGAAAACGCGTTTTCCGGCGAAAACGCACACCACGGCTCTTTCTGAGAAAAAGCAAGCACGGAGGACGAGAACCGCTTTTGCCCTGCGTAGCGTTCCGGGCAGCGGGTAGAACCAGGCAGAGAATTCCCGGCTAGCAGCTTCCCTGTGGCGGGGAAGTGCAAACGTACACGTTTTCGGCCGAAAACGCGTTTGCCGGCGAAAACGCACACCACGGCTCTTTCTGAGAAAAAGCAAGCACGGAGGACGAGAACCGCTTTTGCCCTGCGTAGCGTTCCGGGCAGCGGGTAGAACCAGGCAGAGAATTCCCGGCTAGCAGCTTCCCTGTGGCGGGGAAGTGCAAACGTACACGTTTTCGGCCGAAAACGCGTTTGCCGGCGAAAACGCACACCACGGCTCTTTCTGAGAAAAAGCAAGCACGGAGGACGAGAATCGCTTTTGCCCTGCGTAGCGTTCCGGGCAGCGGGTAGAACCAGGCAGAGAATTCCCGGCTAGCAGCTTCCCTGTGGCGGGGAAGTGCAAACGTACACGTTTTCGGCCGAAAACGCGTTTGCCGGCGAAAACGCACACCACGGCTCTTTCTGAGAAAAAGCAAGCACGGAGGACGAGAACCGCTTTTGCCCTGCGTAGCGTTCCGGGCAGCGGGTAGAACCAGGCAGAGAATTCCCGGCTAGCAGCTTCCCTGTGGCGGGGAAGTGCAAACGTACACGTTTTCGGCCGAAAACGCGTTTTCCGGCGAAAACGCACACCAAGGCTCTTTCTGAGAAAAAGCAAGCACGGAGGACGAGAACCGCTTTTGCCCTGCGTAGCGTTCCGGGCAGCGGGTAGAACCAGGCAGAGAATTCCCGGCTAGCAGCTTCCCTGTGGCGGGGAAGTGCAAACGTACACGTTTTCGGCCGAAAACGCGTTTGCCGGCGAAAACGCACACCACGGCTCTTTCTGAGAAAAAGCAAGCACGGAGGACGAGAACCGCTTTTGCCCTGCGTAGCGTTCCGGGCAGCGGGTAGAACCAGGCAGAGAATTCCCGGCTAGCAGCTTCCCTGTGGCGGGGAAGTGCAAACGTACACGTTTTCGGCCGAAAACGCGTTTGCCGGCGAAAACGCACACCACGGCTCTTTCTGAGAAAAAGCAAGCACGGAGGACGAGAACCGCTTTTGCCCTGCGTAGCGTTCCGGGCAGCGGGTAGAACCAGGCAGAGAATTCCCGGCTAGCAGCTTCCCTGTGGCGGGGAAGTGCAAACGTACACGTTTTCGGCCGAAAACGCGTTTTCCGGCGAAAACGCACACCAAGGCTCTTTCTGAGAAAAAGCAAGCACGGAGGACGAGAACCGCTTTTGCCCTGCGTAGCGTTCCGGGCAGCGGGTAGAACCAGGCAGAGAATTCCCGGCTAGCAGCTTCCCTGTGGCGGGGAAGTGCAAACGTACACGTTTTCGGCCGAAAACGCGTTTTCCGGCGAAAACGCACACCACGGCTCTTTCTGAGAAAAAGCAAGCACGGAGGACGAGAACCGCTTTTGCCCTGCGTAGCGTTCCGGGCAGCGGGTAGAACCAGGCAGAGAATTCCCGGCTAGCAGCTTCCCTGTGGCGGGGAAGTGCAAACGTACACGTTTTCGGCCGAAAACGCGTTTGCCGGCGAAAACGCACACCACGGCTCTTTCTGAGAAAAAGCAAGCACGGAGGACGAGAACCGCTTTTGCCCTGCGTAGCGTTCCGGGCAGCGGGTAGAACCAGGCAGAGAATTCCCGGCTAGCAGCTTCCCTGTGGCGGGGAAGTGCAAACGTACACGTTTTCGGCCGAAAACGCGTTTGCCGGCGAAAACGCACACCACGGCTCTTTCTGAGAAAAAGCAAGCACGGAGGACGAGAACCGCTTTTGCCCTGCGTAGCGTTCCGGGCAGCGGGTACAACCAGGCAGAGAATTCCCGGCTAGCAGCTTCCCTGTGGCGGGGAAGTGCAAACGTACACGTTTTCGGCCGAAAACGCGTTTGCCGGCGAAAACGCACACCACGGCTCTTTCTGAGAAAAAGCAAGCACGGAGGACGAGAACCGCTTTTGCCCTGCGTAGCGTTCCGGGCAGCGGGTAGAACCAGGCAGAGAATTCCCGGCTAGCAGCTTCCCTGTGGCGGGGAAGTGCAAACGTACACGTTTTCGGCCGAAAACGCGTTTGCCGGCGAAAACGCACACCACGGCTCTTTCTGAGAAAAAGCAAGCACGGAGGACGAGAACCGCTTTTGCCCTGCGTAGCGTTCCGGGCAGCGGGTAGAACCAGGCAGAGAATTCCCGGCTAGCAGCTTCCCTGTGGCGGGGAAGTGCAAACGTACACGTTTTCGGCCGAAAACGCGTTTTCAAGCGAAAACGCACACCACGGCTCTTTCTGAGAAAAAGCAAGCACGGAGGACGAGAACCGCTTTTGCCCTGCGTAGCGTTCCGGGCAGCGGGTAGAACCAGGCAGAGAATTCCCGGCTAGCAGCTTCCCTGTGGCGGGGAAGTGCAAACGTACACGTTTTCGGCCGAAAACGCGTTTTCCGGCGAAAACGCACACCACGGCTCTTTCTGAGAAAAAGCAAGCACGGAGGACGAGAACCGCTTTTGCCCTGCGTAGCGTTCCGGGCAGCGGGTAGAACCAGGCAGAGAATTCCCGGCTAGCAGCTTCCCTGTGGCGGGGAAGTGCAAACGTACACGTTTTCGGCCGAAAACGCGTTTTCCGGCGAAAACGCACACCACGGCTCTTTCTGAGAAAAAGCAAGCACGGAGGACGAGAACCGCTTTTGCCCTGCGTAGCGTTCCGGGCAGCGGGTAGAACCAGGCAGAGAATTCCCGGCTAGCAGCTTCCCTGTGGCGGGGAAGTGCAAACGTACACGTTTTCGGCCGAAAACGCGTTTTCCGGCGAAAACGCACACCACGGCTCTTTCTGAGAAAAAGCAAGCACGGAGGACGAGAACCGCTTTTGCCCTGCGTAGCGTTCCGGGCAGCGGGTAGAACCAGGCAGAGAATTCCCGGCTAGCAGCTTCCCTGTGGCGGGGAAGTGCAAACGTACACGTTTTCGGCCGAAAACGCGTTTGCCGGCGAAAACGCACACCACGGCTCTTTCTGAGAAAAAGCAAGCACGGAGGACGAGAACCGCTTTTGCCCTGCGTAGCGTTCCGGGCAGCGGGTAGAACCAGGCAGAGAATTCCCGGCTAGCAGGTTCCCTGTGGCGGGGAAGTGCAAACGTACACGTTTTCGGCCGAAAACGCGTTTTCCGGCGAAAACGCACACCACGGCTCTTTCTGAGAAAAAGCAAGCACGGAGGACGAGAACCGCTTCTGCCCTGCGTAGCGTTCCGGGCAGCGGGTAGAACCAGGCAGAGAATTCCCGGCTAAGAGCTTCCCTGTGGCGGGGAAGTGCAAACGTACACGTTTTCGGCCGAAAACGCGTTTTCCGGCGAAAACGCACACCACGGCTCCTTCTGAGAAAAAGCAAGCACGGAGGACGAGAATCGCTTTTGCCCTGCGTAGCGTTCCGGGCAGCGGGTAAAACCAGGCAGAGAATTCCCGGCTAGCATCTTCCCTGTGGCGGGGAAGTGCAAACGTACACGTTTTCGGCCGAAAACGCGTTTTCAAGCGAAAACGCACACCAAGGCTCTTTCTGAGCAAAAGCAAGCACGGAGGACGAGAATCGCTTTTGCCCTGCGTAGCGTTCCGGGCAGCGGGTAGAACCAGGCAGAGAATTCCCGGCTAGCAGCTTCCCTGTGGCGGGGAAGTGCAAACGTACACGTTTTCGGCCGAAAACGCGTTTTCAAGCGAAAACGCACACCAAGGCTCTTTCTGAGAAAAAGCAAGCACGGAGGACGAGAATCGCTTTTGCCCTGCGTAGCGTTCCGGGCAGCGGGTAGAACCAGGCAGAGAATTCCCGGCTAGCAGCTTCCCTGTGGCGGGGAAGTGCAAACGTACACGTTTTCGGCCGAAAACGCGTTTTCCGGCGAAAACGCACACCAAGGCTCTTTCTGAGCAAAAGCAAGCACGGAGGACGAGAATCGCTTTTGCCCTGCGTAGCGTTCCAGGCAGCGGGTAAAACCAGGCAGAGAATTCCCGGCTAGCAGCTTCCCTGTGGCGGGGAAGTGCAAACGTACACGTTTTCGGCCGAAAACGCGTTTTCAAGCGAAAACGCACACCAAGGCTCTTTCTGAGAAAAAGCAAGCACGGAGGACGAGAATCGCTTTGCCCTGCGTAGCGTTCCGGGCAGCGGGTAGAACCAGGCAGAGAATTCCCGGCTAGCAGCTTCCCTGTGGCGGGGAAGTGCAAACGTACACGTTTTCGGCCGAAAAGGAGTTTATCGGCAAAAACGCACACCACGGCTCTTTCTGAGCAAAAGCAAGCACGGAGGACGAGAATCGCTTTTGCCCTGCGTAGCGTTCAGGGCAGCGGGTAGAACCAGGCAGAGAATTCCCGGCTAGCTGCTTCCCTGTGGCGGGGAAGTGCAAACGTACACGTTTTCGGCCGAAAACGCGTTTTCCGGCGAAAACGCACACCAAGGCTCTTTCTGAGCAAAAGCAAGCACGGAGGACGAGAATCGCTTTTGCCCTGCGTAGCGTTCCGGGCAGCGGGCAAAGCCAGGCAGAGAATTCCCGGCTAGCAGCTTCCCTGTGGCGGGGAAGTGCAAACGTACACGTTTTCGGCCGAAAACGCGTTTTCATGCGAAAAGGCACACCACGGCTTTTTCTGAGAAAAGGCAAGCACGGAGGACGAGAATCGCTTTTGCCCTGCGTAGCGTTCCGGGGACTGGGTAGAACCAGGCAGAGAATTCCCGGCTAGCTGCTTCCCTGTGGCGGGGAAGTGCAAACGTACATGTTTTCGGCCGAAAACGCGTTTTCCGGCGAAAACGCACACCACGGCTCCTTCTGAGAAAAAGCAAGCACGGAGGACGAGAATCGCTTTTGCCCTGCGTAGCGTTCCGGGCAGCGGGTAAAACCAGGCAGAGAATTCCCGGCTAGCAGCTTCCCTGTGGCGGGGAAGTGCAAACGTACACGTTTTCGGCCGAAAACGCGTTTTCAAGCGAAAACGCACACCAAGGCTCTTTCTGAGAAAAAGCAAGCACGGAGGACGAGAATCGCTTTTGCCCTGCGTAGCGTTCCGGGCAGCGGGTAGAACCAGGCAGAGAATTCCCGGCTAGCAGCTTCCCTGTGGCGGGGAAGTGCAAACGTACACGTTTTCGGCCGAAAACGCGTTTTCAAGCGAAAACGCACACCACGGCTCTTTCTGAGAAAAAGCAAGCACGGAGGACGAGAACCGCTTTTGCCCTGCGTAGCGTTCCGGGCAGCGGGTAGAACCAGGCAGAGAATTCCCGGCTAGCAGCTTCCCTGTGGCGGGGAAGTGCAAACGTACACGTTTTCGGCCGAAAACGAGTTTTCCGGCAAAAACGCACACCACGGCACTTTCTGAGCAAAAGCAAGCACGGAGGACGAGAATCGCTTTTGCCCTGCGTAGCGTTCCGTGCAGCGGGTAGAACCAGGCAGAGAATTCCCGGCTAGCTGCTTCCCTGTGGCGGGGAAGTGCAAACGTACATGTTTTCGGCCGAAAGCGCGTTTTCCGGCGAAAACGCACACCACGGCTCCTTCTGAGAAAAAGCAAGCACGGAGGACGAGAATCGCTTTTGCCCTGCGTAGCGTTCCGTCAGCGGGTAAAACCAGGCAGAGAATTCCCGGCTAGCAGCTTCCCTGTGGCGGGGAAGTGCAAACGTACACGTTTTCGGCCGAAAACGCGTTTTCAAGCGAAAACGCACACCAAGGCTCTTTCTGAGCAAAAGCAAGCACGGAGGACGAGAATCGCTTTTGCCCTGCGTAGCGTTCCAGGCAGCGGGTAGAACCAGGCAGAGAATTCCCGGCTAGCTGCTTCCCTGTGGCGGGGAAGTGCAAACGTACATGTTTTCGGCCGAAAACGCGTTTTCCGGCGAAAACGCACACCACGGCTCTTTCTGAGAAAAAGCAAGCACGGAGGACGAGAATCGCTTTTGCCCTGCGTAGCGTTCCGGGCAGCGGGTAAAACCAGGCAGAGAATTCCCGGCTAGCAGCTTCCCTGTGGCGGGGAAGTGCAAACGTACACGTTTTCGGCCGAAAACGCGTTTTCAAGCGAAAACGCACACCAAGGCTCTTTCTGAGCAAAAGCAAGCACGGAGAACGAGAATCGCTTTTGCCCTGCGTAGCGTTCCGGGCAGCGGGTAGAACCAGGCAGAGAATTCCCGGCTAGCAGCTTCCCTGTGGCGGGGAAGTGCAAACGTACACGTTTTCGGCCGAAAAAGCGTTTTCAAGCGAAAACGCACACCACGGCTCTTTCTGAGAAAAAGCAAGCACGGAGGACGAGAATCGCTTTTGCCCTGCGTAGCGTTCCGGGCAGCGGGTAGAACCAGGCAGAGAATTCCCGGCTAGCAGCTTCCCTGTGGCGGGGAAGTGCAAACGTACACGTTTTCGGCCGAAAACGAGTTTTCCGGCAAAAACGCACACCAAGGCTCTTTCCGAGCAAAAGCAAGCACGGAGGACGAGAATCGCTTTTGCCCTGCGTAGCGTTCCGGGCAGCGGGTAGAACCAGGCAGAGAATTCCCGGCTAGCAGCTTCCCTGTGGCGGGGAAGTGCAAACGTACACGTTTTCGGCCGAAAACGCGTTTTCAAGCGAAAACGCACACCAAAGCTCTTTCTGAACAAAAGCAAGCACGGAGGACGAGAATCGCTTTTGCCCTGCGTAGCGTTCTGGGCAGCGGGTAAAACCAGGCAGAGAATTCCCGGCTAGCAGCTTCCCTGTGGCGGGGAAGTGCAAACGTACACGTTTTCGGCCGAAAACGCGTTTTCAAGCGAAAACGCACACCAAGGCTCTTTCGGAGAAAAAGCAAGCACGGAGGACGAGAATCGCTTTTGCCCTGCGTAGCGTTCCGGGCAGCGGGTAGAACCAGGCAGAGAATTCCCGGCTAGCAGCTTCCCTGTGGCGGGGAAGTGCAAACGTACACGTTTTCGGCCGAAAACGCGTTTTCAAGCGAAAACGCACACCAAGGGTCTTTCTGAGACAAAGCACGCACGGAGGACGAGAATCGCTTTTGCCCTGCGTAGCGTTCCAGGCAGCGGGTAGAACCAGGCAGAGAATTCCCGGCTAGCAGCTTCCCTGTGGCGGGGAAGTGCAAACGTACACGTTTTCGGCCGAAAACGCGTTTGCCGGCGAAAACGCACACCAAGGCTCTTTCTGAGACAAAGCAAGCACGGAGGACGAGAATCGCTTTTGCCCTGCGTAGCGTTCCGTGCAGCGGGTAAAACCAGGCAGAGAATTCCCGGCTAGCAGCTTCCCTGTGGCGGGGAAGTGCAAACGTACACGTTTTCGGCCGAAAACGCGTTTTCAAGCGAAAACGCACACCAAGGCTCTTTCTGAGCAAAAGCAAGCACGGAGGACGAGAATCGCTTTTGCCCTGCGTAGCGTTCCGTGCAGCGGGTAAAACCAGGCAGAGAATTCCCGGCTAGCAGCTTCCCTGTGGCGGGGAAGTGCAAACGTACACGTTTTCGGCCGAAAACTCGTTTTCAAGCGAAAACGCACACCAAGGCTCTTTCGGAGAAAAAGCAAGCACGGAGGACGAGAATCGCTTTTGCCCTGCGTAGCGTTCCGGGCAGCGGGTAGAACCAGGCAGAGAATTCCCGGCTAGCAGCTTCCCTGTGGCGGGGAAGTGCAAACGTACACGTTTTCGGCCGAAAACGAGTTTTCCGGCAAAAACGCACACCACGGCACTTTCTGAGCAAAAGCAAGCACGGAGGACGAGAATCGCTTTTGCCCTGCGTAGCGTTCCGGGCAGCGGGTAGAACCAGGCAGAGAATTCCCGGCTAGCAGCTTCCCTGTGGCGGGGAAGTGCAAACGTACACGTTTTCGGCCGAAAACTCGTTTTCCGGCGAAAACGCACACCACGGCTCTTTCTGAGAAAAAGCAAGCACGGAGGACGAGAACCGCTTTTGCCCTGCGTAGCGTTCCGGGCAGCGGGTAGAACCAGGCAGAGAATTCCCGGCTAGCAGCTTCCCTGTGGCGGGGAAGTGCAAACGTACACGTTTTCGGCCGAAAACGCGTTTTCCGGCGAAAACGCACACCACGGCTCTTTCTGAGAAAAAGCAAGCACGGAGGACGAGAACCGCTTTTGCCCTGCGTAGCGTTCCGGGCAGCGGGTAGAACCAGGCAGAGAATTCCCGGCTAGCAGCTTCCATGTGGCGGGGAAGTGCAAACGTACACGTTTTCGGCCGAAAACGCGTTTTCCGGCGAAAACGCACACCACGGCTCTTTCTGAGAAAAAGCAAGCACGGAGGACGAGAACCGCTTTTGCCCTGCGTAGCGTTCCGGGCAGCGGGTAGAACCAGGCAGAGAATTCCCGGCTAGCAGCTTCCCTGTGGCGGGGAAGTGCAAACGTACACGTTTTCGGCCGAAAACGCGTTTTCCGGCGAAAACGCACACCACGGCTCTTTCTGAGAAAAAGCAAGCACGGAGGACGAGAACCGCTTTTGCCCTGCGTAGCGTTCCGGGCAGCGGGTAGAACCAGGCAGAGAATTCCCGGCTAGCAGCTTCCCTGTGGCGGGGAAGTGCAAACGTACACGTTTTCGGCCGAAAACGCGTTTGCCGGCGAAAACGCACACCACGGCTCTTTCTGAGAAAAAGCAAGCACGGAGGACGAGAACCGCTTTTGCCCTGCGTAGCGTTCCGGGCAGCGGGTAGAACCAGGCAGAGAATTCCCGGCTAGCTGCTTCCCTGTGGCGGGGAAGTGCAAACGTACACGTTTTCGGCCGAAAACGCGTTTGCCGGCGAAAACGCACACCACGGCTCTTTCTGAGAAAAAGCAAGCACGGAGGACGAGAACCGCTTTTGCCCTGCGTAGCGTTCCGGGCAGCGGGTAGAACCAGGCAGAGAATTCCCGGCTAGCAGCTTCCCTGTGGCGGGGAAGTGCAAACGTACACGTTTTCGGCCGAAAACGCGTTTTCCGGCGAAAACGCACACCAAGGCTCTTTCTGAGCAAAAGCAAGCACGGAGGACGAGAATCGCTTTTGCCCTGCGTAGCGTTCCGTGCAGCGGGTAAAACCAGGCAGAGAATTCCCGGCTAGCAGCTTCCCTGTGGCGGGGAAGTGCAAACGTACACGTTTTCGGCCGAAAACTCGTTTTCAAGCGAAAACGCACACCAAGGCTCTTTCGGAGAAAAAGCAAGCACGGAGGACGAGAATCGCTTTTGCCCTGCGTAGCGTTCCGGGCAGCGGGTAGAACCAGGCAGAGAATTCCCGGCTAGCAGCTTCCCTGTGGCGGGGAAGTGCAAACGTACACGTTTTCGGCCGAAAACGAGTTTTCCGGCAAAAACGCACACCACGGCACTTTCTGAGCAAAAGCAAGCACAGAGGACGAGAATCGCTTTTGCCCTGCGTAGCGTACCGGGCAGCGGGTAGAACCAGGCAGAGAATTCCCGGCTAGCAGGTTCCCTGTGGCGGGGAAGTGCAAACGTACACGTTTTCGGCCGAAAACGCGTTTTCCGGCGAAAACGCACACCACGGCTCTTTCTGAGAAAAAGCAAGCACGGAGGACGAGAACCGCTTTTGCCCTGCGTAGCGTTCCGGGCAGCGGGTAGAACCAGGCAGAGAATTCCCGGCTAGCAGCTTCCCTGTGGCGGGGAAGTGCAAACGTACACGTTTTCGGCCGAAAACGCGTTTGCCGGCGAAAACGCACACCACGGCTCTTTCTGAGAAAAAGCAAGCACGGAGGACGAGAACCGCTTTTGCCCTGCGTAGCGTTCCGGGCAGCGGGTAGAACCAGGCAGAGAATTCCCGGCTAGCTGCTTCCCTGTGGCGGGGAAGTGCAAACGTACACGTTTTCGGCCGAAAACGCGTTTGCCGGCGAAAACGCACACCACGGCTCTTTCTGAGAAAAAGCAAGCACGGAGGACGAGAACCGCTTTTGCCCTGCGTAGCGTTCCGGGCAGCGGATAGAACCAGGCAGAGAATTCCCGGCTAGCAGCTTCCCTGTGGCGGGGAAGTGCAAACGTACACGTTTTCGGCCGAAAACGCGTTTGCCGGCGAAAACGCACACCACGGCTCTTTCTGAGAAAAAGCAAGCACGGAGGACGAGAACCGCTTTTGCCCTGCGTAGCGTTCCGGGCAGCGGGTAGAACCAGGCAGAGAATTCCCGGCTAGCAGCTTCCCTGTGGCGGGGAAGTGCAAACGTACACGTTTTCGGCCGAAAACGCGTTTTCCGGCGAAAACGCACACCACGGCTCTTTCTGAGAAAAAGCAAGCACGGAGGACGAGAACCGCTTTTGCCCTGCGTAGCGTTCCGGGCAGCGGGTAGAACCAGGCAGAGAATTCCCGGCTAGCAGCTTCCCTGTGGCGGGGAAGTGCAAACGTACACGTTTTCGGCCGAAAACGCGTTTTCCGGCGAAAACGCACACCACGGCTCTTTCTGAGAAAAAGCAAGCACGGAGGACGAGAACCGCTTTTGCCCTG
Organism: Athene noctua; assembly: GCF_965140245.1. Taxonomy (NCBI): domain Eukaryota; kingdom Metazoa; phylum Chordata; class Aves; order Strigiformes; family Strigidae; genus Athene; species Athene noctua. Next base: position 466,439 of record NW_027437575.1, read on the forward strand.
CGTAGCGTTCCGGGCAGCGGGTAGAACCAGGCAGAGAATTCCCGGCTAGCAGCTTCCCTATGGCGGGGAAGTGCAAACGTACACGTTTTCGGCGGAAAACGCGTTTTCAAGCGAAAACGCACACCACGGCTCTTTCTGAGAAAAAGCAAGCACGGAGGACGAGAACCGCTTTTGCCCTGCGTAGCGTTCCGGGCAGCGGGTAGAACCAGGCAGAGAATTCCCGGCTAGCAGCTTCCCTGTGGCGGGGAAGTGCAAACGTACACGTTTTCGGCCGAAAACGCGTTTGCCGGCGAAAACGCACACCACGGCTCTTTCTGAGAAAAAGCAAGCACGGAGGACGAGAACCGCTTTTGCCCTGCGTAGCGTTCCGGGCAGCGGGTAGAACCAGGCAGAGAATTCCCGGCTAGCAGCTTCCCTGTGGCGGGGAAGTGCAAACGTACACGTTTTCGGCCGAAAACGCGTTTTCCGGCGAAAACGCACACCACGGCTCTTTCTGAGAAAAAGCAAGCACGGAGGACGAGAACCGCTTTTGCCCTGCGTAGCGTTCCGGGCAGCGGGTAGAACCAGGCAGAGAATTCCCGGCTAGCAGCTTCCCTGTGGCGGGGAAGTGCAAACGTACACGTTTTCGGCCGAAAACGCGTTTGCCGGCGAAAACGCACACCACGGCTCTTTCTGAGAAAAAGCAAGCACGGAGGACGAGAATCGCTTTTGCCCTGCGTAGCGTTCCGGGCAGCGGGTAGAACCAGGCAGAGAATTCCCGGCTAGCAGCTTCCCTGTGGCGGGGAAGTGCAAACGTACACGTTTTCGGCCGAAAACGCGTTTTCCGGCGAAAACGCACACCACGGCTCTTTCTGAGAAAAAGCAAGCACGGAGGACGAGAACCGCTTTTGCCCTGCGTAGCGTTCCGGGCAGCGGGTAGAACCAGGCAGAGAATTCCCGGCTAGCAGCTTCCCTGTGGCGGGGAAGTGCAAACGTACACGTTTTCGGCCGAAAACGCGTTTGCCGGCGAAAACGCACACCACGGCTCTTTCTGAGAAAAAGCAAGCACGGAGGACGAGAACCGCTTTTGCCCTGCGTAGCGTTCCGGGCAGCGGGTAGAACCAGGCAGAGAATTCCCGGCTAGCAGCTTCCCTGTGGCGGGGAAGTGCAAACGTACACGTTTTCGGCCGAAAACGCGTTTGCCGGCGAAAACGCACACCACGGCTCTTTCTGAGAAAAAGCAAGCACGGAGGACGAGAACCGCTTTTGCCCTGCGTAGCGTTCCGGGCAGCGGGTAGAACCAGGCAGAGAATTCCCGGCTAGCAGCTTCCCTGTGGCGGGGAAGTGCAAACGTACACGTTTTCGGCCGAAAACGCGTTTGCCGGCGAAAACGCACACCACGGCTCTTTCTGAGAAAAAGCAAGCACGGAGGACGAGAAACGCTTTTGCCCTGCGTAGCGTTCCGGGCAGCGGGTAGAACCAGGCAGAGAATTCCCGGCTAGCAGCTTCCCTGTGGCGGGGAAGTGCAAACGTACACGTTTTCGGCCGAAAACGCGTTTTCCGGCGAAAACGCACACCACGGCTCTTTCTGAGAAAAAGCAAGCACGGAGGACGAGAACCGCTTTTGCCCTGCGTAGCGTTCCGGGCAGCGGGTAGAACCAGGCAGAGAATTCCCGGCTAGCAGCTTCCCTGTGGCGGGGAAGTGCAAACGTACACGTTTTCGGCCGAAAACGCGTTTTCAAGCGAAAACGCACAGCACGGCTCTTTCTGAGAAAAAGCAAGCACGGAGGACGAGAACCGCTTTTGCCCTGCGTAGCGTTCCGGGCAGCGGGTAGAAACAGGCAAAGAATTCCCGGCTAGCTGCTTCCCTGTGGCGGGGAAGTGCAAACGTACATGTTTTCGGCCGAAAACGCGTTTTCAAGCGAAAACGCACACCACGGCTCCTTCTGAGAAAAAGCAAGCACGGAGGACGAGAATCGCTTTTGCCCTGCGTAGCGTTCCGGGCAGCGGGTAAAACCAGGCAGAGAATTCCCGGCTAGCAGCTTCCCTGTGGCGGGGAAGTGCAAACGTACACGTTTTCGGCCGAAAACGCGTTTTCAAGCGAAAACGCACACCAAGGCTCTTTCTGAGAAAAAGCAAGCACGGAGGACGAGAATCGCTTTTGCCCTGCGTAGCGTTCCGGGCAGCGGGTAGAACCAGGCAGAGAATTCCCGGCTAGCAGCTTCCCTGTGGCGGGGAAGTGCAAACGTACACGTTTTCGGCCGAAAACGCGTTTTCAAGCGAAAACGCACACCAAGGCTCTTTCTGAGAAAAAGCAAGCACGGAGGACGAGAATCGCTTTTGCCCTGCGTAGCGTTCCGTGCAGCGGGTAGAACCAGGCAGAGAATTCCCGGCTAGCAGCTTCCCTGTGGCGGGGAAGTGCAAACGTACACGTTTTCGGCCGAAAACGCGTTTTCAAGCGAAAAGGCACACCACGGCTTTTTCTGAGAAAAGGCAAGCACGGACGACGAGAATCGCTTTTGCCCTGCGTAGCGTTCCGGGGACTGGGTAGAACGAGGCAGAGAATTCCCGGCTAGCTGCTTCCCTGTGGCGGGGAAGTGCAAACGTACATGTTTTCGGCCGAAAACGCGTTTTCCGGCGAAAACGCATACCACGGCTCCTTCTGAGAAAAAGCAAGCACGGAGGACGAGAATCGCTTTTGCCCTGCGTAGCGTTCCGGGCAGCGGGTAAAACCAGGCAGAGAATTCCCGGCTAGCAGCTTCCCTGTGGCGGGGAAGTGCAAACGTACACGTTTTCGGCCGAAAACGCGTTTTCAAGCGAAAACGCACACCAAGGCTCTTTCTGAGAAAATGCAAGCACGGAGGACGAGAATCGCTTTTGCCCTGCGTAGCGTTCCGGGCAGCGGGTAGAACCAGGCAGAGAATTCCCGGCTAGCAGCTTCCCTGTGGCGGGGAAGTGCAAACGTACACGTTTTCGGCCGAAAACGCGTTTTCAAGCGAAAACGCACACCAAGGCTCTTTCTGAGCAAAAGCAAGCACGGAGGACGAGAATCGCTTTTGCCCTGCGTAGCGTTCCGGGCAGCGGGTAGAACCAGGCAGAGAATTCCCGGCTAGCAGCTTCCCTGTGGCGGGGAAGTGCAAACGTACACGTTTTCGGCCGAAAACGCGTTTTCAAGCGAAAACGCACACCAAGGCTCTTTCTGAGAAAAAGCAAGCACGGAGGACGAGAATCGCTTTTGCCCTGCGTAGCGTTCCGTGCAGCGGGTAAAACCAGGCAGAGAATTCCCGGCTAGCAGCTTCCCTGTGGCGGGGAAGTGCAAACGTACACGTTTTCGGCCGAAAACGCGTTTTCAAGCGAAAACGCACACCAAGGCTCTTTCTGAGCAAAAGCAAGCACGGAGGACGAGAATCGCTTTTGCCCTGCGTAGCGTTCCGGGCAGCGGGTAGAACCAGGCAGAGAATTCCCGGCTAGCAGCTTCCCTGTGGCGGGGAAGTGCAAACGTACACGTTTTCGGCCGAAAACGCGTTTTCAAGCGAAAACGCACACCAAGGCTCTTTCTGAGCAAAAGCAAGCACGGAGGACGAGAATCGCTTTTGCCCTGCGTAGCGTTCCGGGCAGCGGGTAGAACCAGGCAGAGAATTCCCGGCTAGCATCTTCCCTGTGGCGGGGAAGTGCAAACGTACACGTTTTCGGCCGAAAACGAGTTTTCCGGCAAAAACGCACACCACGGCACTTTCTGAGCAAAAGCAAGCACGGAGGACGAGAATCGCTTTTGCCCTGCGTAGCGTTCAGGGCAGCGGGTAAAACCAGGCAGAGAATTCCCGTCTAGCAGCTTCCCTGTGGCGGGGAAGTGCAAACGTACACGTTTTCGGCCGAAAACGCGTTTTCCGGCGAAAACGCACACCAAGGCTCTTTCTGAGCAAAAGCAAGCACGGAGGACGAGAATCGCTTTTGCCCTGCGTAGCGTTCCAGGCAGCGGGTAGAACCAGGCAGAGAATTCCCGGCTAGCTGCTTCCCTGTGGCGGGGAAGTGCAAACGTACATGTTTTCGGCCGAAAGCGCGTTTTCAAGCGAAAACGCACACCAAGGCTCTTTCGGAGAAAAAGCAAGCACGGAGGACGAGAATCGCTTTTGCCCTGCGTAGCGTTCCGTGCAGCGGGTAGAACCAGGCAGAGAATTCCCGGCTAGCAGCTTCCCTGTGGCGGGGAAGTGCAAACGTACACGTTTTCGGCCGAAAACGCGTTTGCCGGCGAAAACGCACACCACGGCTCTTTCTGAGAAAAAGCAAGCACGGAGGACGAGAAACGCTTTTGCCCTGCGTAGCGTTCCGGGCAGCGGGTAGAACCAGGCAGAGAATTCCCGGCTAGCAGCTTCCCTGTGGCGGGGAAGTGCAAACGTACACGTTTTCGGCCGAAAACGCGTTTTCAAGCGAAAACGCACACCAAGGCTCTTTCTGAGCAAAAGCAAGCACGGAGGACGAGAATCGCTTTTGCCCTGCGTAGCGTTCAGGGCAGCGGGTAAAACCAGGCAGAGAATTCCCGTCTAGCAGCTTCCCTGTGGCGGGGAAGTGCAAACGTACACGTTTTCGGCCGAAAACGCGTTTTCCGGCGAAAACGCACACCAAGGCTCTTTCTGAGCAAAAGCAAGCACGGAGGACGAGAATCGCTTTTGCCCTGCGTAGCGTTCCGGGCAGCGGGTAGAACCAGGCAGAGAATTCCCGGCTAGCAGCTTCCCTGTGGCGGGGAAGTGCAAACGTACACGTTTTCGGCCGAAAACGCGTTTTCAAGTGAAAACGCACACCAAGGGTCTTTCTGAGAAAAAGCAAGCACGGAGGACGAGAATCGCTTTTGCCCTGCGTAGCGTTCCGGGCAGCGGGTAGAACCAGGCAGAGAATTCCCGGCTAGCAGCTTCCCTGTGGCGGGGAAGTGCAAACGTACACGTTTTCGGCCGTAAACGCGTTTTCCGGCGAAAACGCACACCACGGCTCTTTCTGAGAAAAAGCAAGCACGGAGGACGAGAACCGCTTTTGCCCTGCGTAGCGTTCCGGGCAGCGGGTAGAACCAGGCAGAGAATTCCCGGCTAGCAGCTTCCCTGTGGCGGGGAAGTGCAAACGTACACGTTTTCGGCCGAAAACGCGTTTTCCGGCGAAAACGCACACCACGGCTCTTTCTGAGAAAAAGCAAGCACGGAGGACGAGAACCGCTTTTGCCCTGCGTAGCGTTCCGGGCAGCGGGTAGAACCAGGCAGAGAATTCCCGGCTAGCAGCTTCCCTGTGGCGGGGAAGTGCAAACGTACACGTTTTCGGCCGAAAACGCGTTTTCCGGCGAAAACGCACACCACGGCTCTTTCTGAGAAAAAGCAAGCACGGAGGACGAGAACCGCTTTTGCCCTGCGTAGCGTTCCGGGCAGCGGGTAGAACCAGGCAGAGAATTCCCGGCTAGCAGCTTCCCTGTGGCGGGGAAGTGCAAACGTACACGTTTTCGGCCGAAAACGCGTTTGCCGGCGAAAACGCACACCACGGCTCTTTCTGAGAAAAAGCAAGCACGGAGGACGAGAACCGCTTTTGCCCTGCGTAGCGTTCCGGGCAGCGGGTAGAACCAGGCAGAGAATTCCCGGCTAGCAGCTTCCCTGTGGCGGGGAAGTGCAAACGTACACGTTTTCGGCCGAAAACGCGTTTTCCGGCGAAAACGCACACCACGGCTCTTTCTGAGAAAAAGCAAGCACGGAGGACGAGAACCGCTTTTGCCCTGCGTAGCGTTCCGGGCAGCGGGTAGAACCAGGCAGAGAATTCCCGGCTAGCTGCTTCCCTGTGGCGGGGAAGTGCAAACGTACACGTTTTCGGCCGAAAACGCGTTTTCCGGCGAAAACGCACACCACGGCTCTTTCTGAGAAAAAGCAAGCACGGAGGACGAGAACCGCTTTTGCCCTGCATAGCGTTCCGGGCAGCGGATAGAACCAGGCAGAGAATTCCCGGCTAGCAGCTTCCCTGTGGCGGGGAAGTGCAAACGTACACGTTTTCGGCCGAAAACGCGTTTGCCTTCGAAAACGCACACCACGGCTCTTTCTGAGAAAAAGCAAGCACGGAGGACGAGAACCGCTTTTGCCCTGCGTAGCGTTCCGGGCAGCGGGTAGAACCAGGCAGAGAATTCCCGGCTAGCAGCTTCCCTGTGGCGGGGAAGTGCAAACGTACACGTTTTCGGCCGAAAACGCGTTTTCCGGCGAAAACGCACACCACGGCTCTTTCTGAGAAAAAGCAAGCACGGAGGACGAGAACCGCTTTTGCCCTGCGTAGCGTTCCGGGCAGCGGGTAGAACCAGGCAGAGAATTCCCGGCTAGCAGCTTCCCTGTGGCGGGGAAGTGCAAACGTACACGTTTTCGGCCGAAAACGCGTTTGCCGGCGAAAACGCACACCACGGCTCTTTCTGAGAAAAAGCAAGCACGGAGGACGAGAACCGCTTTTGCCCTGCGTAGCGTTCCGGGCAGCGGGTAGAACCAGGCAGAGAATTCCCGGCTAGCAGCTTCCCTGTGGCGGGGAAGTGCAAACGTACACGTTTTCGGCCGAAAACGCGTTTGCCGGCGAAAACGCACACCACGGCTCTTTCTGAGAAAAAGCAAGCACGGAGGACGAGAACCGCTTTTGTCCTGCGTAGCGTTCCGGGCAGCGGGTAGAACCAGGCAGAGAATTCCCGGCTAGCAGCTTCCCTGTGGCGGGGAAGTGCAAACGTACACGTTTTCGGCCGAAAACGCGTTTGCCGGCGAAAACGCACACCACGGCTCTTTCTGAGAAAAAGCAAGCACGGAGGACAAGAACCGCTTTTGCCCTGCGTAGCGTTCCGGGCAGCGGGTAGAACCAGGCAGAGAATTCCCGGCTAGCAGCTTCCCTGTGGCGGGGAAGTGCAAACGTACACGTTTTCGGCCGAAAACGCGTTTTCCGGCGAAAACGCACACCACGGCTCTTTCTGAGAAAAAGCAAGCACGGAGGACGAGAACCGCTTTTGCCCTGCGTAGCGTTCCGGGCAGCGGGTAGAACCAGGCAGAGAATTCCCGGCTAGCAGCTTCCCTGTGGCGGGGAAGTGCAAACGTACACGTTTTCGGCCGAAAACGCGTTTTCCGGCGAAAACGCACACCACGGCTCTTTCTGAGAAAAAGCAAGCACGGAGGACGAGAACCGCTTTTGCCCTGCGTAGCGTTCCGGGCAGCGGGTAGAAACAGGCAAAGAATTCCCGGCTAGATGCTTCCCTGTGGCGGGGAAGTGCAAACGTACATGTTTTCGGCCGAAAACGCGTTTTCAAGCGAAAACGCACACCACGGCTCCTTCTGAGAAAAAGCAAGCACGGAGGACGAGAATCGCTTTTGCCCTGCGTAGCGTTCCGGGCAGCGGGTAGAACCAGGCAGAGAATTCCCGGCTAGCAGCTTCCCTGTGGCGGGGAAGTGCAAACGTACACGTTTTCGGCCGAAAACGCGTTTTCAAGCGAAAACGCACACCAAGGCTCTTTCTGAGAAAAAGCAAGCACGGAGGACGAGAATCGCTTTTGCCCTGCGTAGCGTTCCGTGCAGCGGGTAAAACCAGGCAGAGAATTCCCGGCTAGCAGCTTCCCTGTGGCGGGGAAGTGCAAACGTACACGTTTTCGGCCGAAAACGCGTTTTCAAGCGAAAACGCACACCAAGGCTCTTTCTGAGCAAAAGCAAGCACGGAGGACGAGAATCGCTTTTGCCCTGCGTAGCGTTCCGGGCAGCGGGTAGAACCAGGCAGAGAATTCCCGGCTAGCAGCTTCCCTGTGGCGGGGAAGTGCAAACGTACACGTTTTCGGCCGAAAACGCGTTTTCAAGCGAAAACGCACACCAAGGCTCTTTCTGAGCAAAAGCAAGCACGGAGGACGAGAATCGCTTTTGCCCTGCGTAGCGTTCCGGGCAGCGGGTAGAACCAGGCAGAGAATTCCCGGCTAGCATCTTCCCTGTGGCGGGGAAGTGCAAACGTACACGTTTTCGGCCGAAAACGAGTTTTCCGGCAAAAACGCACACCACGGCACTTTCTGAGCAAAAGCAAGCACGGAGGACGAGAATCGCTTTTGCCCTGCGTAGCGTTCAGGGCAGCGGGTAAAACCAGGCAGAGAATTCCCGTCTAGCAGCTTCCCTGTGGCGGGGAAGTGCAAACGTACACGTTTTCGGCCGAAAACGCGTTTTCCGGCGAAAACGCACACCAAGGCTCTTTCTGAGCAAAAGCAAGCACGGAGGACGAGAATCGCTTTTGCCCTGCGTAGCGTTCCAGGCAGCGGGTAGAACCAGGCAGAGAATTCCCGGCTAGCTGCTTCCCTGTGGCGGGGAAGTGCAAACGTACATGTTTTCGGCCGAAAGCGCGTTTTCAAGCGAAAACGCACACCAAGGCTCTTTCGGAGAAAAAGCAAGCACGGAGGACGAGAATCGCTTTTGCCCTGCGTAGCGTTCCGTGCAGCGGGTAGAACCAGGCAGAGAATTCCCGGCTAGCAGCTTCCCTGTGGCGGGGAAGTGCAAACGTACACGTTTTCGGCCGAAAACGCGTTTGCCGGCGAAAACGCACACCACGGCTCTTTCTGAGAAAAAGCAAGCACGGAGGACGAGAAACGCTTTTGCCCTGCGTAGCGTTCCGGGCAGCGGGTAGAACCAGGCAGAGAATTCCCGGCTAGCAGCTTCCCTGTGGCGGGGAAGTGCAAACGTACACGTTTTCGGCCGAAAACGCGTTTTCAAGCGAAAACGCACACCAAGGCTCTTTCTGAGCAAAAGCAAGCACGGAGGACGAGAATCGCTTTTGCCCTGCGTAGCGTTCAGGGCAGCGGGTAAAACCAGGCAGAGAATTCCCGTCTAGCAGCTTCCCTGTGGCGGGGAAGTGCAAACGTACACGTTTTCGGCCGAAAACGCGTTTTCCGGCGAAAACGCACACCAAGGCTCTTTCTGAGCAAAAGCAAGCACGGAGGACGAGAATCGCTTTTGCCCTGCGTAGCGTTCCGGGCAGCGGGTAGAACCAGGCAGAGAATTCCCGGCTAGCAGCTTCCCTGTGGCGGGGAAGTGCAAACGTACACGTTTTCGGCCGAAAACGCGTTTTCAAGTGAAAACGCACACCAAGGGTCTTTCTGAGAAAAAGCAAGCACGGAGGACGAGAATCGCTTTTGCCCTGCGTAGCGTTCCGGGCAGCGGGTAGAACCAGGCAGAGAATTCCCGGCTAGCAGCTTCCCTGTGGCGGGGAAGTGCAAACGTACACGTTTTCGGCCGTAAACGCGTTTTCCGGCGAAAACGCACACCACGGCTCTTTCTGAGAAAAAGCAAGCACGGAGGACGAGAACCGCTTTTGCCCTGCGTAGCGTTCCGGGCAGCGGGTAGAACCAGGCAGAGAATTCCCGGCTAGCAGCTTCCCTGTGGCGGGGAAGTGCAAACGTACACGTTTTCGGCCGAAAACGCGTTTTCCGGCGAAAACGCACACCACGGCTCTTTCTGAGAAAAAGCAAGCACGGAGGACGAGAACCGCTTTTGCCCTGCGTAGCGTTCCGGGCAGCGGGTAGAACCAGGCAGAGAATTCCCGGCTAGCAGCTTCCCTGTGGCGGGGAAGTGCAAACGTACACGTTTTCGGCCGAAAACGCGTTTTCCGGCGAAAACGCACACCACGGCTCTTTCTGAGAAAAAGCAAGCACGGAGGACGAGAACCGCTTTTGCCCTGCGTAGCGTTCCGGGCAGCGGGTAGAACCAGGCAGAGAATTCCCGGCTAGCAGCTTCCCTGTGGCGGGGAAGTGCAAACGTACACGTTTTCGGCCGAAAACGCGTTTGCCGGCGAAAACGCACACCACGGCTCTTTCTGAGAAAAAGCAAGCACGGAGGACGAGAACCGCTTTTGCCCTGCGTAGCGTTCCGGGCAGCGGGTAGAACCAGGCAGAGAATTCCCGGCTAGCAGCTTCCCTGTGGCGGGGAAGTGCAAACGTACACGTTTTCGGCCGAAAACGCGTTTTCCGGCGAAAACGCACACCACGGCTCTTTCTGAGAAAAAGCAAGCACGGAGGACGAGAACCGCTTTTGCCCTGCGTAGCGTTCCGGGCAGCGGGTAGAACCAGGCAGAGAATTCCCGGCTAGCTGCTTCCCTGTGGCGGGGAAGTGCAAACGTACACGTTTTCGGCCGAAAACGCGTTTTCCGGCGAAAACGCACACCACGGCTCTTTCTGAGAAAAAGCAAGCACGGAGGACGAGAACCGCTTTTGCCCTGCATAGCGTTCCGGGCAGCGGATAGAACCAGGCAGAGAATTCCCGGCTAGCAGCTTCCCTGTGGCGGGGAAGTGCAAACGTACACGTTTTCGGCCGAAAACGCGTTTGCCTTCGAAAACGCACACCACGGCTCTTTCTGAGAAAAAGCAAGCACGGAGGACGAGAACCGCTTTTGCCCTGCGTAGCGTTCCGGGCAGCGGGTAGAACCAGGCAGAGAATTCCCGGCTAGCAGCTTCCCTGTGGCGGGGAAGTGCAAACGTACACGTTTTCGGCCGAAAACGCGTTTTCCGGCGAAAACGCACACCACGGCTCTTTCTGAGAAAAAGCAAGCACGGAGGACGAGAACCGCTTTTGCCCTGCGTAGCGTTCCGGGCAGCGGGTAGAACCAGGCAGAGAATTCCCGGCTAGCAGCTTCCCTGTGGCGGGGAAGTGCAAACGTACACGTTTTCGGCCGAAAACGCGTTTGCCGGCGAAAACGCACACCACGGCTCTTTCTGAGAAAAAGCAAGCACGGAGGACGAGAACCGCTTTTGCCCTGCGTAGCGTTCCGGGCAGCGGGTAGAACCAGGCAGAGAATTCCCGGCTAGCAGCTTCCCTGTGGCGGGGAAGTGCAAACGTACACGTTTTCGGCCGAAAACGCGTTTGCCGGCGAAAACGCACACCACGGCTCTTTCTGAGAAAAAGCAAGCACGGAGGACGAGAACCGCTTTTGTCCTGCGTAGCGTTCCGGGCAGCGGGTAGAACCAGGCAGAGAATTCCCGGCTAGCAGCTTCCCTGTGGCGGGGAAGTGCAAACGTACACGTTTTCGGCCGAAAACGCGTTTGCCGGCGAAAACGCACACCACGGCTCTTTCTGAGAAAAAGCAAGCACGGAGGACAAGAACCGCTTTTGCCCTGCGTAGCGTTCCGGGCAGCGGGTAGAACCAGGCAGAGAATTCCCGGCTAGCAGCTTCCCTGTGGCGGGGAAGTGCAAACGTACACGTTTTCGGCCGAAAACGCGTTTTCCGGCGAAAACGCACACCACGGCTCTTTCTGAGAAAAAGCAAGCACGGAGGACGAGAACCGCTTTTGCCCTGCGTAGCGTTCCGGGCAGCGGGTAGAACCAGGCAGAGAATTCCCGGCTAGCAGCTTCCCTGTGGCGGGGAAGTGCAAACGTACACGTTTTCGGCCGAAAACGCGTTTTCCGGCGAAAACGCACACCACGGCTCTTTCTGAGAAAAAGCAAGCACGGAGGACGAGAACCGCTTTTGCCCTGCGTAGCGTTCCGGGCAGCGGGTAGAAACAGGCAAAGAATTCCCGGCTAGATGCTTCCCTGTGGCGGGGAAGTGCAAACGTACATGTTTTCGGCCGAAAACGCGTTTTCAAGCGAAAACGCACACCACGGCTCCTTCTGAGAAAAAGCAAGCACGGAGGACGAGAATCGCTTTTGCCCTGCGTAGCGTTCCGGGCAGCGGGTAAAACCAGGCAGAGAATTCCCGGCTAGCAGCTTCCCTGTGGCGGGGAAGTGCAAACGTACACGTTTTCGGCCGAAAACGCGTTTTCAAGCGAAAACGCACACCAAGGCTCTTTCTGAGAAAAAGCAAGCACGGAGGACGAGAATCGCTTTTGCCCTGCGTAGCGTTCCGTGCAGCGGGTAGAACCAGGCAGAGAATTCCCGGCTAGCAGCTTCCCTGTGGCGGGGAAGTGCAAACGTACACGTTTTCGGCCGAAAACGCGTTTTCAAGCGAAAACGCACACCAAGGCTCTTTCTGAGCAAAAGCAAGCACGGAGGACGAGAATCGCTTTTGCCCTGCGTAGCGTTACGGGCAGCGGGTAGAACCAGGCAGAGAATTCCCGGCTAGCAGCTTCCCTGTGGCGGCGAAGTGCAAACGTACACGTTTTCGGCCGAAAACGCGTTTTCAAGCGAAAACGCACACCAAGGCTCTTTTCTGAGAAAAAGCAAGCACGGAGGACGAGAATCGCTTTTGCCCTGCGTAGCGTTCCGTGCAGCGGGTAAAACCAGGCAGAGAATTCCCGGCTAGCAGCTTCCCTGTGGCGGGGAAGTGCAAACGTACACGTTTTCGGCCGAAAACGCGTTTTCAAGCGAAAACGCACACCAAGGCTCTTTCTGAGCAAAAGCAAGCACGGAGGACGAGAACCGCTTTTGCCCTGCGTAGCGTTCCGGGCAGCGGGTAGAACCAGGCAGAGAATTCCCGGCTAGCGGCTTCCCTGTGGCGGGGAAGTGCAAACGTACACGTTTTCGGCCGAAAACGAGTTTTCCGGCAAAAACGCACACCACGGCTCTTTCTGAGAAAAAGCAAGCACGGAGGACGAGAACCGCTTTTGCCCTGCGTAGCGTTCCGGGCAGCGGGTAGAACCAGGCAGAGAATTCCCGGCTAGCAGCTTCCCTGTGGCGGGGAAGTGCAAACGTACACGTTTTCGGCCGAAAACGCGTTTGCCGGCGAAAACGCACACCACGGCTCTTTCTGAGAAAAAGCAAGCACGGAGGACGAGAACCGCTTTTGCCCTGCGTAGCGTTCCGGGCAGCGGGTAGAACCAGGCAGAGAATTCCCGGCTAGCAGCTTCCCTGTGGCGGGGAAGTGCAAACGTACACGTTTTCGGCCGAAAACGCGTTTGCCGGCGAAAACGCACACCACGGCTCTTTCTGAGAAAAAGCAAGCACGGAGGACAAGAACCGCTTTTGCCCTGCGTAGCGTTCCGGGCAGCGGGTAGAACCAGGCAGAGAATTCCCGGCTAGCAGCTTCCCTGTGGCGGGGAAGTGCAAACGTACACGTTTTCGGCCGAAAACGCGTTTTCCGGCGAAAACGCACACCACGGCTCTTTCTGAGAAAAAGCAAGCACGGAGGACGAGAACCGCTTTTGCCCTGCGTAGCGTTCCGGGCAGCGGGTAGAACCAGGCAGAGAATTCCCGGCTAGCAGCTTCCCTGTGGCGGGGAAGTGCAAACGTACACGTTTTCGGCCGAAAACGCGTTTGCCGGCGAAAACGCACACCACGGCTCTTTCTGAGAAAAAGCAAGCACGGAGGACGAGAACCGCTTTTGCCCTGCGTAGCGTTCCGGGCAGCGGGTAGAAACAGGCAAAGAATTCCCGGCTAGATGCTTCCCTGTGGCGGGGAAGTGCAAACGTACATGTTTTCGGCCGAAAACGCGTTTTCAAGCGAAAACGCACACCACGGCTCCTTCTGAGAAAAAGCAAGCACGGAGGACGAGAATCGCTTTTGCCCTGCGTAGCGTTCCGGGCAGCGGGTAAAACCAGGCAGAGAATTCCCGGCTAGCAGCTTCCCTGTGGCGGGGAAGTGCAAACGTACACGTTTTCGGCCGAAAACGCGTTTTCAAGCGAAAACGCAAACCAAGGCTCTTTCTGAGAAAAAGCAAGCACGGAGGACGAGAATCGCTTTTGCCCTGCGTAGCGTTCCGTGCAGCGGGTAGAACCAGGCAGAGAATTCCCGGCTAGCAGCTTCCCTGTGGCGGGGAAGTGCAAACGTACACGTTTTCGGCCGAAAACGCGTTTTCAAGCGAAAACGCACACCACGGCTCCTTCTGAGAAAAAGCAAGCACGGAGGACGAGAATCGCTTTTGCCCTGCGTAGCGTTCCGGGCAGCGGGTAAAACCAGGCAGAGAATTCCCGGCTAGCAGCTTCCCTGTGGCGGGGAAGTGCAAACGTACACGTTTTCGGCCGAAAACGCGTTTTCAAGCGAAAACGCACACCAAGGCTCTTTCTGAGAAAAAGCAAGCACGGAGGACGAGAATCGCTTTTGCCCTGCGTAGCGTTCCGTGCAGCGGGTAGAACCAGGCAGAGAATTCCCGGCTAGCAGCTTCCCTGTGGCGGGGAAGTGCAAACGTACACGTTTTCGGCCGAAAACGCGTTTTCAAGCGAAAACGCACACCAAGGCTCTTTCTGAGCAAAAGCAAGCACGGAGGACGAGAATCGCTTTTGCCCTGCGTAGCGTTACGGGCAGCGGGTAGAACCAGGCAGAGAATTCCCGGCTAGCAGCTTCCCTGTGGCGGCGAAGTGCAAACGTACACGTTTTCGGCCGAAAACGCGTTTTCAAGCGAAAACGCACACCAAGGCTCTTTTCTGAGAAAAAGCAAGCACGGAGGACGAGAATCGCTTTTGCCCTGCGTAGCGTTCCGTGCAGCGGGTAAAACCAGGCAGAGAATTCCCGGCTAGCAGCTTCCCTGTGGCGGGGAAGTGCAAACGTACACGTTTTCGGCCGAAAACGCGTTTTCAAGCGAAAACGCACACCAAGGCTCTTTCTGAGCAAAAGCAAGCACGGAGGACGAGAACCGCTTTTGCCCTGCGTAGCGTTCCGGGCAGCGGGTAGAACCAGGCAGAGAATTCCCGGCTAGCGGCTTCCCTGTGGCGGGGAAGTGCAAACGTACACGTTTTCGGCCGAAAACGAGTTTTCCGGCAAAAACGCACACCACGGCTCTTTCTGAGAAAAAGCAAGCACGGAGGACGAGAACCGCTTTTGCCCTGCGTAGCGTTCCGGGCAGCGGGTAGAACCAGGCAGAGAATTCCCGGCTAGCAGCTTCCCTGTGGCGGGGAAGTGCAAACGTACACGTTTTCGGCCGAAAACGCGTTTGCCGGCGAAAACGCACACCACGGCTCTTTCTGAGAAAAAGCAAGCACGGAGGACGAGAACCGCTTTTGCCCTGCGTAGCGTTCCGGGCAGCGGGTAGAACCAGGCAGAGAATTCCCGGCTAGCAGCTTCCCTGTGGCGGGGAAGTGCAAACGTACACGTTTTCGGCCGAAAACGCGTTTGCCGGCGAAAACGCACACCACGGCTCTTTCTGAGAAAAAGCAAGCACGGAGGACAAGAACCGCTTTTGCCCTGCGTAGCGTTCCGGGCAGCGGGTAGAACCAGGCAGAGAATTCCCGGCTAGCAGCTTCCCTGTGGCGGGGAAGTGCAAACGTACACGTTTTCGGCCGAAAACGCGTTTTCCGGCGAAAACGCACACCACGGCTCTTTCTGAGAAAAAGCAAGCACGGAGGACGAGAACCGCTTTTGCCCTGCGTAGCGTTCCGGGCAGCGGGTAGAACCAGGCAGAGAATTCCCGGCTAGCAGCTTCCCTGTGGCGGGGAAGTGCAAACGTACACGTTTTCGGCCGAAAACGCGTTTGCCGGCGAAAACGCACACCACGGCTCTTTCTGAGAAAAAGCAAGCACGGAGGACGAGAACCGCTTTTGCCCTGCGTAGCGTTCCGGGCAGCGGGTAGAAACAGGCAAAGAATTCCCGGCTAGATGCTTCCCTGTGGCGGGGAAGTGCAAACGTACATGTTTTCGGCCGAAAACGCGTTTTCAAGCGAAAACGCACACCACGGCTCCTTCTGAGAAAAAGCAAGCACGGAGGACGAGAATCGCTTTTGCCCTGCGTAGCGTTCCGGGCAGCGGGTAAAACCAGGCAGAGAATTCCCGGCTAGCAGCTTCCCTGTGGCGGGGAAGTGCAAACGTACACGTTTTCGGCCGAAAACGCGTTTTCAAGCGAAAACGCAAACCAAGGCTCTTTCTGAGAAAAAGCAAGCACGGAGGACGAGAATCGCTTTTGCCCTGCGTAGCGTTCCGTGCAGCGGGTAGAACCAGGCAGAGAATTCCCGGCTAGCAGCTTCCCTGTGGCGGGGAAGTGCAAACGTACACGTTTTCGGCCGAAAACGCGTTTTCAAGCGAAAACGCACACCAAGGCTCTTTCTGAGAAAAAGCAAGCACGGAGGACGAGAATCGCTTTTGCCCTGCGTAGCGTTCCGTGCAGCGGGTAAAACCAGGCAGAGAATTCCCGGCTAGCAGCTTCCCTGTGGCGGGGAAGTGCAAACGTACACGTTTTCGGCCGAAAACGCGTTTTCAAGCGAAAACGCACACCAAGGCTCTTTCTGAGCAAAAGCAAGCACGGAGGACGAGAATCGCTTTTGCCCTGCGTAGCGTTCCGGGCAGCGGGTAGAACCAGGCAGAGAATTCCCGGCTAGCTGCTTCCCTGTGGCGGGGAAGTGCAAACGTACATGTTTTCGGCCGAAAGCGCGTTTTCCGGCGAAAACGCACACCACGGCTCCTTCTGAGAAAAAGCAAGCACGGAGGACGAGAATCGCTTTTGCCCTGCGTAGCGTTCCGTCAGCGGGTAGAACCAGGCAGAGAATTCCCGGCTAGCAGCTTCCCTGTGGCGGGGAAGTGCAAACGTACACGTTTTCGGCCGAAAACGCGTTTTCCGGCGAAAACGCACACCACGGCTCTTTCTGAGAAAAAGCAAGCACGGAGGACGAGAAACGCTTTTGCCCTGCGTAGCGTTCCGGGCAGCGGGTAGAACCAGGCAGAGAATTCCCGGCTAGCAGCTTCCCTGTGGCGGGGAAGTGCAAACGTACACGTTTTCGGCCGAAAACGCGTTTTCAAGCGAAAACGCACACCAAGGCTCTTTCTGAGAAAAAGCAAGCACGGAGGACGAGAATCGCTTTTGCCCTGCGTAGCGTTCCGGGCAGCGGGTAGAACCAGGCAGAGAATTCCCGGCTAGCAGCTTCCCTGTGGCGGGGAAGTGCAAACGTACACGTTTTCGGCCGAAAACGCGTTTTCAAGCGAAAACGCACACCAAGGCTCTTTCTGAGAAAAAGCAAGCACGGAGGACAAGAATCGCTTTTGCCCTGCGTAGCGTTCCGTGCAGCGGGTAAAACCAGGCAGAGAATTCCCGGCTAGCAGCTTCCCTGTGGCGGGGAAGTGCAAACGTACACGTTTTCGGCCGAAAACGCGTTTTCAAGCGAAAACGCACACCAAGGCTCTTTCTGAGAAAAAGCAAGCACGGAGGACGAGAATCGCTTTTGCCCTGCGTAGCGTTCCGAGCAGCGGGTAGAACCAGGCAGAGAATTCCCGGCTAGCAGCTTCCCTGTGGCGGGGAAGTGCAAACGTACACGTTTTCGGCCGAAAACGAGTTTTCCGGCAAAAACGCACACCACGGCACTTTCTGAGCAAAAGCAAGCACGGAGGACGAGAATCGCTTTTGCCCTGCGTAGCGTTCAGGGCAGCGGGTAAAACCAGGCAGAGAATTCCCGTCTAGCAGCTTCCCTGTGGCGGGGAAGTGCAAACGTACACGTTTTCGGCCGAAAACGCGTTTTCCGGCGAAAACGCACACCAAGGCTCTTTCTGAGCAAAAGCAAGCACGGAGGACGAGAATCGCTTTTGCCCTGCGTAGCGTTCCAGGCAGCGGGTAGAACCAGGCAGAGAATTCCCGGCTAGCTGCTTCCCTGTGGCGGGGAAGTGCAAACGTACATGTTTTCGGCCGAAAACGCGTTTTCCGGCGAAAACGCACACCACGGCTCCTTCTGAGAAAAAGCAAGCACGGAGGACGAGAATCGCTTTTGCCCTGCGTAGCGTTCCGTGCAGCGGGTAAAACCAGGCAGAGAATTCCCGGCTAGCAGCTTCCCTGTGGCGGGGAAGTGCAAACGTACACGTTTTCGGCCGAAAACGCGTTTTCAAGCGAAAACGCACACCAAGGCTCTTTCTGAGCAAAAGCAAGCACGGAGGACGAGAATCGCTTTTGCCCTGCGTAGCGTTCCGGGCAGCGGGTAGAACCAGGCAGAGAATTCCCGGCTAGCAGCTTCCCTGTGGCGGGGAAGTGCAAACGTACACGTTTTCGGCCGAAAACGCGTTTGCCGGCTAAAACGCACACCACGGCTCTTTCTGAGAAAAAGCAAGCACGGAGGACGAGAACCGCTTTTGCCCTGCGTAGCGTTCCGGGCAGCGGGTAGAACCAGGCAGAGAATTCCCGGCTAGCAGCTTCCCTGTGGCGGGGAAGTGCAAACGTACACGTTTTCGGCCGAAAACGCGTTTTCAAGTGAAAACGCACACCAAGGGTCTTTCTGAGAAAAAGCAAGCACGGAGGACGAGAATCGCTTTTGCCCTGCGTAGCGTTCCGGGCAGCGGGTAGAACCAGGCAGAGAATTCCCGGCTAGCAGCTTCCCTGTGGCGGGGAAGTGCAAACGTACACGTTTTCGGCCGAAAACGCGTTTTCAAGCGAAAACGCACACCACGGCTCTTTCTGAGAAAAAGCAAGCACGGAGGACGAGAACCGCTTTTGCCCTGCGTAGCGTTCCGGGCAGCGGGTAGAACCAGGCAGAGAATTCCCGGCTAGCAGCTTCCCTGTGGCGGGGAAGTGCAAACGTACACGTTTTCGGCCGAAAACGCGTTTTCCGGCGAAAACGCACACCACGGCTCTTTCTGAGAAAAAGCAAGCACGGAGGACGAGAACCGCTTTTGCCCTGCGTAGCGTTCCGGGCAGCGGGTAGAACCAGGCAGAGAATTCCCGGCTAGCAGCTTCCCTGTGGCGGGGAAGTGCAAACGTACACGTTTTCGGCCGAAAACGCGTTTTCAAGGGAAAACGCACAGCACGGCTCTTTCTGAGAAAAAGCAAGCACGGAGGACGAGAACCGCTTTTGCCCTGCGTAGCGTTCCGGGCAGCGGGTAGAACCAGGCAGAGAATTCCCGGCTAGCAGCTTCCCTGTGGCGGGGAAGTGCAAACGTACACGTTTTCGGCCGAAAACGCGTTTGCCGGCGAAAACGCACACCACGGCTCTTTCTGAGAAAAAGCAAGCACGGAGGACGAGAACCGCTTTTGCCCTGCGTAGCGTTCCGGGCAGCGGGTAGAACCAGGCAGAGAATTCCCGGCTAGCAGCTTCCCTGTGGCGGGGAAGTGCAAACGTACACGTTTTCGGCCGAAAACGCGTTTTCCGGCGAAAACGCACACCACGGCTCTTTCTGAGAAAAAGCAAGCACGGAGGACGAGAACCGCTTTTGCCCTGCGTAGCGTTCCGGGCAGCGGGTAGAACCAGGCAGAGAATTCCCGGCTAGCAGCTTCCCTGTGGCGGGGAAGTGCAAACGTACACGTTTTCGGCCGAAAACGCGTTTGCCGGCGAAAACGCACACCACGGCTCTTTCTGAGAAAAAGCAAGCACGGAGGACGAGAACCGCTTTTGCCCTGCGTAGCGTTCCGGGCAGCGGGTAGAACCAGGCAGAGAATTCCCGGCTAGCAGCTTCCCTGTGGCGGGGAAGTGCAAACGTACACGTTTTCGGCCGAAAACGCGTTTGCCGGCGAAAACGCACACCACGGCTCTTTCTGAGAAAAAGCAAGCACGGAGGACGAGAACCGCTTTTGCCCTGCGTAGCGTTCCGGGCAGCGGGTAGAACCAGGCAGAGAATTCCCGGCTAGCAGCTTCCCTGTGGCGGGGAAGTGCAAACGTACACGTTTTCGGCCGAAAACGCGTTTGCCGGCGAAAACGCACACCAAGGCTCTTTCGGAGAAAAAGCAAGCACGGAGGACGAGAATCGCTTTTGCCCTGCGTAGCGTTCCGGGCAGCGGGTAGAACCAGGCAGAGAATTCCCGGCTAGCGGCTTCCCTGTGGCGTGGAAGTGCAAACGTACACGTTTTCGGCCAAAAACGCGTTTTCCGGCAAAAACGCACACCACGGCTCTTTCTGAGAAAAAGCAAGCACGGAGGACGAGAACCGCTTTTGCCCTGCGTAGCGTTCCGGGCAGCGGGTAGAACCAGGCAGAGAATTCCCGGCTAGCAGCTTCCCTGTGGCGGGGAAGTGCAAACGTACACGTTTTCGGCCGAAAACGCGTTTGCCGGCGAAAACGCACACCACGGCTCTTTCTGAGAAAAAGCAAGCACGGAGGACGAGAACCGCTTTTGCCCTGCGTAGCGTTCCGGGCAGCGGGTAGAACCAGGCAGAGAATTCCCGGCTAGCAGCTTCCCTGTGGCGGGGAAGTGCAAACGTACACGTTTTCGGCCGAAAACGCGTTTGCCGGCGAAAACGCACACCACGGCTCTTTCTGAGAAAAAGCAAGCACGGAGGACGAGAACCGCTTTTGCCCTGCGTAGCGTTCCGGGCAGCGGGTAGAAACAGGCAAAGAATTCCCGGCTAGATGCTTCCCTGTGGCGGGGAAGTGCAAACGTACACGTTTTCGGCCGAAAACGCGTTTTCAAGCGAAAACGCACACCACGGCTCTTTCTGAGAAAAAGCAAGCACGGAGGACGAGAAACGCTTTTGCCCTGCGTAGCGTTCCGGGCAGCGGGTAGAACCAGGCAGAGAATTCCCGGCTAGCAGCTTCCCTGTGGCGGGGAAGTGCAAACGTACACGTTTTCGGCCGAAAACGCGTTTGCCGGCTAAAACGCACACCACGGCTCTTTCTGAGAAAAAGCAAGCACGGAGGACGAGAACCGCTTTTGCCCTGCGTAGCGTTCCGGGCAGCGGGTAGAACCAGGCAGAGAATTCCCGGCTAGCAGCTTCCCTGTGGCGGGGAAGTGCAAACGTACACGTTTTCGGCCGAAAACGCGTTTTCCGGCGAAAACGCACACCACGGCTCTTTCTGAGAAAAAGCAAGCACGGAGGACGAGAACCGCTTTTGCCCTGCGTAGCGTTCCGGGCAGCGGGTAGAACCAGGCAGAGAATTCCCGGCTAGCAGCTTCCCTGTGGCGGGGAAGTGCAAACGTACACGTTTTCGGCCGAAAACGCGTTTTCAAGCGAAAACGCACAGCACGGCTCTTTCTGAGAAAAAGCAAGCACGGAGGACGAGAACCGCTTTTGCCCTGCATAGCGTTCCGGGCAGCGGGTAGAACCAGGCAGAGAATTCCCGGCTAGCAGCTTCCCTGTGGCGGGGAAGTGCAAACGTACACGTTTTCGGCCGAAAACGCGTTTGCCGGCGAAAACGCACACCACGGCTCTTTCTGAGAAAAAGCAAGCACGGAGGACGAGAACCGCTTTTGCCCTGCGTAGCGTTCCGGGCAGCGGGTAGAACCAGGCAGAGAATTCCCGGCTAGCAGCTTCCCTGTGGCGGGGAAGTGCAAACGTACACGTTTTCGGCCGAAAACGCGTTTTCCGGCGAAAACGCACACCACGGCTCTTTCTGAGAAAAAGCAAGCACGGAGGACGAGAACCGCTTTTGCCCTGCGTAGCGTTCCGGGCAGCGGGTAGAACCAGGCAGAGAATTCCCGGCTAGCAGCTTCCCTGTGGCGGGGAAGTGCAAACGTACACGTTTTCGGCCGAAAACGCGTTTGCCGGCGAAAACGCACACCACGGCTCTTTCTGAGAAAAAGCAAGCACGGAGGACGAGAACCGCTTTTGCCCTGCGTAGCGTTCCGGGCAGCGGGTAGAACCAGGCAGAGAATTCCCGGCTAGCTGCTTCCCTGTGGCGGGGAAGTGCAAACGTACACGTTTTCGGCCGAAAACGCGTTTGCCGGCGAAAACGCACACCACGGCTCTTTCTGAGAAAAAGCAAGCACGGAGGACGAGAACCGCTTTTGCCCTGCATAGCGTTCCGGGCAGCGGATAGAACCAGGCAGAGAATTCCCGGCTAGCAGCTTCCCTGTGGCGGGGAAGTGCAAACGTACACGTTTTCGGCCGAAAACGCGTTTTCCGGCGAAAACGCACACCACGGCTCTTTCTGAGAAAAAGCAAGCACGGAGGACGAGAACCGCTTTTGCCCTGCGTAGCGTTCCGGGCAGCGGGTAGAACCAGGCAGAGAATTCCCGGCTAGCAGCTTCCCTGTGGCGGGGAAGTGCAAACGTACACGTTTTCGGCCGAAAACGCGTTTTCCGGCGAAAACGCACACCACGGCTCTTTCTGAGAAAAAGCAAGCACGGAGGACGAGAACCGCTTTTGCCCTGCGTAGCGTTCCGGGCAGCGGGTAGAACCAGGCAGAGAATTCCCGGCTAGCAGCTTCCCTGTGGCGGGGAAGTGCAAACGTACACGTTTTCGGCCGAAAACGCGTTTTCCGGCGAAAACGCACACCACGGCTCTTTCTGAGAAAAAGCAAGCACGGAGGACGAGAACCGCTTTTGCCCTGCGTAGCGTTCCGGGCAGCGGGTAGAACCAGGCAGAGAATTCCCGGCTAGCAGCTTCCCTGTGGCGGGGAAGTGCAAACGTACACGTTTTCGGCCGAAAACGCGTTTGCCGGCGAAAACGCACACCACGGCTCTTTCTGAGAAAAAGCAAGCACGGAGGACGAGAACCGCTTTTGCCCTGCGTAGCGTTCCGGGCAGCGGGTAGAACCAGGCAGAGAATTCCCGGCTAGCAGCTTCCCTGTGGCGGGGAAGTGCAAACGTACACGTTTTCGGCCGAAAACGCGTTTTCCGGCGAAAACGCACACCACGGCTCTTTCTGAGAAAAAGCAAGCACGGAGGACGAGAACCGCTTTTGCCCTGCGTAGCGTTCCGGGCAGCGGGTAGAACCAGGCAGAGAATTCCCGGCTAGCAGCTTCCCTGTGGCGGGGAAGTGCAAACGTACACGTTTTCGGCCGAAAACGCGTTTTCCGGCGAAAACGCACACCACGGCTCTTTCTGAGAAAAAGCAAGCACGGAGGACGAGAACCGCTTTTGCCCTGCGTAGCGTTCCGGGCAGCGGGTAGAACCAGGCAGAGAATTCCCGGCTAGCAGCTTCCCTGTGGCGGGGAAGTGCAAACGTACACGTTTTCGGCCGAAAACGCGTTTGCCGGCGAAAACGCACACCACGGCTCTTTCTGAGAAAAAGCAAGCACGGAGGACGAGAACCGCTTTTGCCCTGCGTAGCGTTCCGGGCAGCGGGTAGAACCAGGCAGAGAATTCCCGGCTAGCAGCTTCCCTGTGGCGGGGAAGTGCAAACGTACACGTTTTCGGCCGAAAACGCGTTTTCCGGCGAAAACGCACACCACGGCTCTTTCTGAGAAAAAGCAAGCACGGAGGACGAGAACCGCTTTTGCCCTGCGTAGCGTTCCGGGCAGCGGGTAGAACCAGGCAGAGAATTCCCGGCTAGCAGCTTCCCTGTGGCGGGGAAGTGCAAACGTACACGTTTTCGGCCGAAAACGCGTTTTCCGGCGAAAACGCACACCACGGCTCTTTCTGAGAAAAAGCAAGCACGGAGGACGAGAACCGCTTTTGCCCTGCGTAGCGTTCCGGGCAGCGGGTAGAACCAGGCAGAGAATTCCCGGCTAGCAGCTTCCCTGTGGCGGGGAAGTGCAAACGTACACGTTTTCGGCCGAAAACGCGTTTTCCGGCGAAAACGCACACCACGGCTCTTTCTGAGAAAAAGCAAGCACGGAGGACGAGAACCGCTTTTGCCCTGCGTAGCGTTCCGGGCAGCGGGTAGAACCAGGCAGAGAATTCCCGGCTAGCAGCTTCCCTGTGGCGGGGAAGTGCAAACGTACACGTTTTCGGCCGAAAACGCGTTTGCCGGCGAAAACGCACACCACGGCTCTTTCTGAGAAAAAGCAAGCACGGAGGACGAGAACCGCTTTTGCCCTGCGTAGCGTTCCGGGCAGCGGGTAGAACCAGGCAGAGAATTCCCGGCTAGCAGCTTCCCTGTGGCGGGGAAGTGCAAACGTACACGTTTTCGGCCGAAAACGTGTTTGCCGGCGAAAACGCACACCACGGCTCTTTCTGAGAAAAAGCAAGCACGGAGGACGAGAACCGCTTTTGCCCTGCGTAGCGTTCCGGGCAGCGGGTAGAACCAGGCAGAGAATTCCCGGCTAGCAGCTTCCCTGTGGCGGGGAAGTGCAAACGTACACGTTTTCGGCCGAAAACGCGTTTGCCGGCGAAAACGCACACCACGGCTCTTTCTGAGAAAAAGCAAGCACGGAGGACGAGAACCGCTTTTGCCCTGCGTAGCGTTCCGGGCAGCGGGTAGAACCAGGCAGAGAATTCCCGGCTAGCAGCTTCCCTGTGGCGGGGAAGTGCAAACGTACACGTTTTCGGCCGAAAACGCGTTTGCCGGCGAAAACGCACACCAAGGCTCTTTCGGAGAAAAAGCAAGCACGGAGGACGAGAATCGCTTTTGCCCTGCGTAGCGTTCCGGGCAGCGGGTAGAACCAGGCAGAGAATTCCCGGCTAGCGGCTTCCCTGTGGCGGGGAAGTGCAAACGTACACGTTTTCGGCCGAAAACGAGTTTTCCGGCAAAAACGCACACCACGGCACTTTCTGAGAAAAAGCAAGCACGGAGGACGAGAATCGCTTTTGCCCTGCGTAGCGTTCAGGGCAGCGGGTAAAACCAGGCAGAGAATTCCCGGCTAGCAGCTTCCCTGTGGCGGGGAAGTGCAAACGTACACGTTTACGGCTGAAAACGCGTTTTCCGGCGAAAACGCACACCACGGCTCTTTCTGAGAAAAAGCAAGCACGGAGGACGAGAACCGCTTTTGCCCTGCGTAGCGTTCCGGGCAGCGAGTAGAACCAGGCAGAGAA
Organism: Athene noctua; assembly: GCF_965140245.1. Classification (NCBI taxonomy): domain Eukaryota; kingdom Metazoa; phylum Chordata; class Aves; order Strigiformes; family Strigidae; genus Athene; species Athene noctua. The sequence continues at coordinate 490,822 of NW_027437575.1, forward strand.
TTCCCGGCTAGCTGCTTCCCTGTGGCGGGGAAGTGCAAACGTACATGTTTTCGGCCGAAAACGCGTTTGCCGGCGAAAACGCACACCACGGCTCTTTCTGAGAAAAAGCAAGCACGGAGGACGAGAACCGCTTTTGCCCTGCGTAGCGTTCCGGGCAGCGGGTAGAACCAGGCAGAGAATTCCCGGCTAGCAGCTTCCCTGTGGCGGGGAAGTGCAAACGTACACGTTTTCGGCCGAAAACGCGTTTGCCGGCGAAAACGCACACCACGGCTCTTTCTGAGAAAAAGCAAGCACGGAGGACGAGAACCGCTTTTGCCCTGCGTAGCGTTCCGGGCAGCGGGTAGAACAAGGCAGAGAATTCCCGGCTAGCAGCTTCCCTGTGGCGGGTAAGTGCAAACGTACACGTTTTCGGCCGAAAACGCGTTTGCCGGCGAAAACGCACACCACGGCTCTTTCTGAGAAAAAGCAAGCACGGAGGACGAGAACCGCTTTTGCCCTGCGTAGCGTTCCGGGCAGCGGGTAGAACCAGGCAGAGAATTACCGGCTAGCAGCTTCCCTGTGGCGGGGAAGTGCAAACGTACACGTTTTCGGCCGAAAACTCGTTTGCCGGCGAAAACGCACACCACGGCTCTTTCTGAGAAAAAGCAAGCACGGAGGACGAGAACCGCTTTTGCCCTGCGTAGCGTTCCGTGCAGCGGGTAAAACCAGGCAGAGAATTCCCGGCTAGCAGCTTCCCTGTGGCGGGGAAGTGCAAACGTACACGTTTTCGGCCGAAAACGCGTTTTCAAGCGAAAACGCACACCAAGGCTCTTTCTGAGCAAAAGCAAGCACGGAGGACGAGAATCGCTTTTGCCCTGCGTAGCGTTCCGGGCAGCGGGTAGAACCAGGCAGAGAATTCCCGGCTAGCAGCTTCCCTGTGGCGGGGAAGTGCAAACGTACACGTTTTCGGCCGAAAACGCGTTTTCAAGCGAAAACGCACACCAAGGCTCTTTCTGAGCAAAAGCAAGCACGGAGGACGAGAATCGCTTTTGCCCTGCGTAGCGTTCCGGGCAGCGGGTAGAACCAGGCAGAGAATTCCCGGCTAGCAGCTTCCCTGTGGCGGGGAAGTGCAAACGTACACGTTTTCGGCCGAAAACGAGTTTTCCGGCAAAAACGCACACCACGGCACTTTCTGAGCAAAAGCAAGCACGGAGGACGAGAATCGCTTTTGCCCTGCGTAGCGTTCAGGGCAGCGGGTAAAACCAGGCAGAGAATTCCCGTCTAGCAGCTTCCCTGTGGCGGGGAAGTGCAAACGTACACGTTTTCGGCCGAAAACGCGTTTTCCGGCGAAAACGCACACCAAGGCTCTTTCTGAGCAAAAGCAAGCACGGAGGACGAGAATCGCTTTTGCCCTGCGTAGCGTTCCAGGCAGCGGGTAGAACCAGGCAGAGAATTCCCGGCTAGCTGCTTCCCTGTGGCGGGGAAGTGCAAACGTACATGTTTTCGGCCGAAAGCGCGTTTTCCGGCGAAAACGCACACCACGGCTCCTTCTGAGAAAAAGCAAGCACGGAGGACGAGAATCGCTTTTGCCCTGCGTAGCGTTCCGTCAGCGGGTAAAACCAGGCAGAGAATTCCCGGCTAGCAGCTTCCCTGTGGCGGGGAAGTGCAAACGTACACGTTTTCGGCCGAAAACGTGTTTTCAAGCGAAAACGCACACCAAGGCTCTTTCTGAGAAAAAGCAAGCACGGAGGACGAGAATCGCTTTTGCCCTGCGTAGCGTTCCGGGCAGCGGGTAGAACCAGGCAGAGAATTCCCGGCTAGCAGCTTCCCTGTGGCGGGGAAGTGCAAACGTACACGTTTTCGGCCGAAAACGCGTTTTCAAGCGTAAACGCACACCAAGGCTCTTTCTGAGAAAAAGCAAGCACGGAGGACAAGAATCGCTTTTGCCCTGCGTAGCGTTCCGTGCAGCGGGTAAAACCAGGCAGAGAATTCCCGGCTAGCAGCTTCCCTGTGGCGGGGAAGTGCAAACGTACACGTTTTCGGCCGAAAACGCGTTTTCAAGCGAAAACGCACACCAAGGCTCTTTCTGAGAAAAAGCAAGCACGGAGGACGAGAATCGCTTTTGCCCTGCGTAGCGTTCCGGGCAGCGGGTAGAACCAGGCAGAGAATTCCCGGCTAGCTGCTTCCCTGTGGCGGGGAAGTGCAAACGTACATGTTTTCGGCCGAAAGCGCGTTTTCCGGCGAAAACGCACACCACGGCTCCTTCTGAGAAAAAGCAAGCACGGAGGACGAGAATCGCTTTTGCCCTGCGTAGCGTTCCGTCAGCGGGTAGAACCAGGCAGAGAATTCCCGGCTAGCAGCTTCCCTGTGGCGGGGAAGTGCAAACGTACACGTTTTCGGCCGAAAACGCGTTTTCAAGCGAAAACGCACACCACGGCTCTTTCTGAGAAAAAGCAAGCACGGAGGACGAGAAACGCTTTTGCCCTGCGTAGCGTTCCGGGCAGCGGGTAGAACCAGGCAGAGAATTCCCGGCTAGCAGCTTCCCTGTGGCGGGGAAGTGCAAACGTACACGTTTTCGGCCGAAAACGCGTTTTCAAGCGAAAACGCACACCAAGGCTCTTTCTGAGAAAAAGCAAGCACGGAGGACGAGAATCGCTTTTGCCCTGCGTAGCGTTCCGGGCAGCGGGTAGAACCAGGCAGAGAATTCCCGGCTAGCAGCTTCCCTGTGGCGGGGAAGTGCAAACGTACACGTTTTCGGCCGAAAACGCGTTTTCAAGCGAAAACGCACACCAAGGCTCTTTCTGAGAAAAAGCAAGCACGGAGGACGAGAATCGCTTTTGCCCTGCGTAGCGTTCCGGGCAGCGGGTAAAACCAGGCAGAGAATTCCCGGCTAGCAGCTTCCCTGTGGCGGAGAAGTGCAAACGTACACGTTTTCGGCCGAAAACGCGTTTTCAAGCGAAAACGCACACCAAGGCTCTTTCTGAGCAAAAGCAAGCACGGAGGACGAGAATCGCTTTTGCCCTGCGTAGCGTTCCGGGCAGCGGGTAGAACCAGGCAGAGAATTCCCGGCTAGCAGCTTCCCTGTGGCGGGGAAGTGCAAACGTACACGTTTTCGGCCGAAAACGCGTTTGCCGGCTAAAACGCACACCACGGCTCTTTCTGAGAAAAAGCAAGCACGGAGGACGAGAACCGCTTTTGCCCTGCGTAGCGTTCCGGGCAGCGGGTAGAACCAGGCAGAGAATTCCCGGCTAGCAGCTTCCCTGTGGCGGGGAAGTGCAAACGTACACGTTTTCGGCCGAAAACGCGTTTTCCGGCGAAAACGCACACCACGGCTCTTTCTGAGAAAAAGCAAGCACGGAGGACGAGAACCGCTTTTGCCCTGCGTAGCGTTCCGGGCAGCGGGTAGAACCAGGCAGAGAATTCCCGGCTAGCAGCTTCCCTGTGGCGGGGAAGTGCAAACGTACACGTTTTCGGCCGAAAACGCGTTTTCAAGCGAAAACGCACAGCACGGCTCTTTCTGAGAAAAAGCAAGCACGGAGGACGAGAACCGCTTTTGCCCTGCATAGCGTTCCGGGCAGCGGGTAGAACCAGGCAGAGAATTCCCGGCTAGCAGCTTCCCTGTGGCGGGGAAGTGCAAACGTACACGTTTTCGGCCGAAAACGCGTTTGCCGGCGAAAACGCACACCACGGCTCTTTCTGAGAAAAAGCAAGCACGGAGGACGAGAACCGCTTTTGCCCTGCGTAGCGTTCCGGGCAGCGGGTAGAACCAGGCAGAGAATTCCCGGCTAGCAGCTTCCCTGTGGCGGGGAAGTGCAAACGTACACGTTTTCGGCCGAAAACGCGTTTTCCGGCGAAAACGCACACCACGGCTCTTTCTGAGAAAAAGCAAGCACGGAGGACGAGAACCGCTTTTGCCCTGCGTAGCGTTCCGGGCAGCGGGTAGAACCAGGCAGAGAATTCCCGGCTAGCAGCTTCCCTGTGGCGGGGAAGTGCAAACGTACACGTTTTCGGCCGAAAACGCGTTTGCCGGCGAAAACGCACACCACGGCTCTTTCTGAGAAAAAGCAAGCACGGAGGACGAGAACCGCTTTTGCCCTGCGTAGCGTTCCGGGCAGCGGGTAGAACCAGGCAGAGAATTCCCGGCTAGCTGCTTCCCTGTGGCGGGGAAGTGCAAACGTACACGTTTTCGGCCGAAAACGCGTTTGCCGGCGAAAACGCACACCACGGCTCTTTCTGAGAAAAAGCAAGCACGGAGGACGAGAACCGCTTTTGCCCTGCATAGCGTTCCGGGCAGCGGATAGAACCAGGCAGAGAATTCCCGGCTAGCAGCTTCCCTGTGGCGGGGAAGTGCAAACGTACACGTTTTCGGCCGAAAACGCGTTTTCCGGCGAAAACGCACACCACGGCTCTTTCTGAGAAAAAGCAAGCACGGAGGACGAGAACCGCTTTTGCCCTGCGTAGCGTTCCGGGCAGCGGGTAGAACCAGGCAGAGAATTCCCGGCTAGCAGCTTCCCTGTGGCGGGGAAGTGCAAACGTACACGTTTTCGGCCGAAAACGCGTTTGCCGGCGAAAACGCACACCACGGCTCTTTCTGAGAAAAAGCAAGCACGGAGGACGAGAACCGCTTTTGCCCTGCGTAGCGTTCCGGGCAGCGGGTAGAACCAGGCAGAGAATTCCCGGCTAGCAGCTTCCCTGTGGCGGGGAAGTGCAAACGTACACGTTTTCGGCCGAAAACGCGTTTGCCGGCGAAAACGCACACCACGGCTCTTTCTGAGAAAAAGCAAGCACGGAGGACGAGAACCGCTTTTGCCCTGCGTAGCGTTCCGGGCAGCGGGTAGAACCAGGCAGAGAATTCCCGGCTAGCAGCTTCCCTGTGGCGGGGAAGTGCAAACGTACACGTTTTCGGCCGAAAACGCGTTTGCCGGCGAAAACGCACACCAAGGCTCTTTCGGAGAAAAAGCAAGCACGGAGGACGAGAATCGCTTTTGCCCTGCGTAGCGTTCCGGGCAGCGGGTAGAACCAGGCAGAGAATTCCCGGCTAGCGGCTTCCCTGTGGCGGGGAAGTGCAAACGTACACGTTTTCGGCCGAAAACGAGTTTTCCGGCAAAAACGCACACCACGGCACTTTCTGAGAAAAAGCAAGCACGGAGGACGAGAATCGCTTTTGCCCTGCGTAGCGTTCAGGGCAGCGGGTAAAACCAGGCAGAGAATTCCCGGCTAGCAGCTTCCCTGTGGCGGGGAAGTGCAAACGTACACGTTTACGGCCGAAAACGCGTTTTCCGGCGAAAACGCACACCACGGCTCTTTCTGAGAAAAAGCAAGCACGGAGGACGAGAACCGCTTTTGCCCTGCGTAGCGTTCCGGGCAGCGAGTAGAACCAGGCAGAGAATTCCCGGCTAGCAGCTTCCCTGTGGCGGGGAAGTGCAAACGTACATGTTTTCGGCCGAAAACGCGTTTGCCGGCGAAAACGCACACCACGGCTCTTTCTGAGAAAAAGCAAGCACGGAGGACGAGAACCGCTTTTGCCCTGCGTAGCGTTCCGGGCAGCGGGTAGAACCAGGCAGAGAATTCCCGGCTAGCAGCTTCCCTGTGGCGGGGAAGTGCAAACGTACACGTTTTCGGCCGAAAACGCGTTTGCCGGCGAAAACGCACACCACGGCTCTTTCTGAGAAAAAGCAAGCACGGAGGACGAGAACCGCTTTTGCCCTGCGTAGCGTTCCGGGCAGCGGGTAGAACCAGGCAGAGAATTCCCGGCTAGCAGCTTCCCTGTGGCGGGTAAGTGCAAACGTACACGTTTTCGGCCGAAAACGCGTTTGCCGGCGAAAACGCACACCACGGCTCTTTCTGAGAAAAAGCAAGCACGGAGGACGAGAACCGCTTTTGCCCTGCGTAGCGTTCCGGGCAGCGGGTAGAACCAGGCAGAGAATTACCGGCTAGCAGCTTCCCTGTGGCGGGGAAGTGCAAACGTACACGTTTTCGGCCGAAAACTCGTTTGCCGGCGAAAACGCACACCACGGCTCTTTCTGAGAAAAAGCAAGCACGGAGGACGAGAACCGCTTTTGCCCTGCGTAGCGTTCCGTGCAGCGGGTAAAACCAGGCAGAGAATTCCCGGCTAGCAGCTTCCCTGTGGCGGGGAAGTGCAAACGTACACGTTTTCGGCCGAAAACGCGTTTTCAAGCGAAAACGCACACCAAGGCTCTTTCTGAGCAAAAGCAAGCACGGAGGACGAGAATCGCTTCTGCCCTGCGTAGCGTTCCGGGCAGCGGGTAGAACCAGGCAGAGAATTCCCGTGTAGCAGCTTCCCTGTGGCGGGGAAGTGCAAACGTACACGTTTTCGGCCGAAAACGCGTTTTCAAGCGAAAACGCACACCAAGGCTCTTTCTGAGCAAAAGCAAGCACGGAGGACGAGAATCGCTTTTGCCCTGCGTAGCGTTCCGGGCAGCGGGTAGAACCAGGCAGAGAATTCCCGGCTAGCAGCTTCCCTGTGGCGGGGAAGTGCAAACGTACACGTTTTCGGCCGAAAACGAGTTTTCCGGCAAAAACGCACACCACGGCACTTTCTGAGCAAAAGCAAGCACGGAGGACGAGAATCGCTTTTGCCCTGCGTAGCGTTCTGGGCAGCGGGTAAAACCAGGCAGAGAATTCCCGTCTAGCAGCTTCCCTGTGGCGGGGAAGTGCAAACGTACACGTTTTCGGCCGAAAACGCGTTTTCCGGCGAAAACGCACACCAAGGCTCTTTCTGAGCAAAAGCAAGCACGGAGGACGAGAATCGCTTTTGCCCTGCGTAGCGTTCCAGGCAGCGGGTAGAACCAGGCAGAGAATTCCCGGCTAGCTGCTTCCCTGTGGCGGGGAAGTGCAAACGTACATGTTTTCGGCCGAAAGCGCGTTTTCCGGCGAAAACGCACACCACGGCTCCTTCTGAGAAAAAGCAAGCACGGAGGACGAGAATCGCTTTTGCCCTGCGTAGCGTTCCGTCAGCGGGTAAAACCAGGCAGAGAATTCCCGGCTAGCAGCTTCCCTGTGGCGGGGAAGTGCAAACGTACACGTTTTCGGCCGAAAACGTGTTTTCAAGCGAAAACGCACACCAAGGCTCTTTCTGAGAAAAAGCAAGCACGGAGGACGAGAATCGCTTTTGCCCTGCGTAGCGTTCCGGGCAGCGGGTAGAACCAGGCAGAGAATTCCCGGCTAGCAGCTTCCCTGTGGCGGGGAAGTGCAAACGTACACGTTTTCGGCCGAAAACGCGTTTTCAAGCGTAAACGCACACCAAGGCTCTTTCTGAGAAAAAGCAAGCACGGAGGACAAGAATCGCTTTTGCCCTGCGTAGCGTTCCGTGCAGCGGGTAAAACCAGGCAGAGAATTCCCGGCTAGCAGCTTCCCTGTGGCGGGGAAGTGCAAACGTACACGTTTTCGGCCGAAAACGCGTTTTCAAGCGAAAACGCACACCAAGGCTCTTTCTGAGAAAAAGCAAGCACGGAGGACGAGAATCGCTTTTGCCCTGCGTAGCGTTCCGGGCAGCGGGTAGAACCAGGCAGAGAATTCCCGGCTAGCAGCTTCCCTGTGGCGGGGAAGTGCAAACGTACACGTTTTCGGCCGAAAACGCGTTTTCCGGCGAAAACGCACACCACGGCTCTTTCTGAGAAAAAGCAAGCACGGAGGACGAGAACCGCTTTTGCCCTGCGTAGCGTTCCGGGCAGCGGGTAGAACCAGGCAGAGAATTCCCGGCTAGCAGCTTCCCTGTGGCGGGGAAGTGCAAACGTACACGTTTTCGGCCGAAAACGCGTTTGCCGGCGAAAACGCACAGCACGGCTCTTTCTGAGAAAAAGCAAGCACGGAGGACGAGAACCGCTTTTGCCCTGCGTAGCGTTCCGGGCAGCGGGTAGAACCAGGCAGAGAATTCCCGGCTAGCAGCTTCCCTGTGGCGGGGAAGTGCAAACGTACACGTTTTCGGCCGAAAACGCGTTTTCCGGCGAAAACGCACACCACGGCTCTTTCTGAGAAAAAGCAAGCACGGAGGACGAGAACCGCTTTTGCCCTGCGTAGCGTTCCGGGCAGCGGGTAGAACCAGGCAGAGAATTCCCGGCTAGCAGCTTCCCTGTGGCGGGGAAGTGCAAACGTACACGTTTTCGGCCGAAAACGCGTTTTCCGGCGAAAACGCACACCACGGCTCTTTCTGAGAAAAAGCAAGCACGGAGGACGAGAACCGCTTTTGCCCTGCGTAGCGTTCCGGGCAGCGGGTAGAACCAGGCAGAGAATTCCCGGCTAGCAGCTTCCCTGTGGCGGGGAAGTGCAAACGTACACGTTTTCGGCCGAAAACGCGTTTTCCGGCGAAAACGCACACCACGGCTCTTTCTGAGAAAAAGCAAGCACGGAGGACGAGAACCGCTTTTGCCCTGCGTAGCGTTCCGGGCAGCGGGTAGAACCAGGCAGAGAATTCCCGGCTAGCAGCTTCCCTGTGGCGGGGAAGTGCAAACGTACACGTTTTCGGCCGAAAACGCGTTTTCAAGCGAAAACGCACAGCACGGCTCTTTCTGAGAAAAAGCAAGCACGGAGGACGAGAACCGCTTTTGCCCTGCGTAGCGTTCCGGGCAGCGGGTAGAACCAGGCAGAGAATTCCCGGCTAGCAGCTTCCCTGTGGCGGGGAAGTGCAAACGTACACGTTTTCGGCCGAAAACGCGTTTGCCGGCGAAAACGCACACCACGGCTCTTTCTGAGAAAAAGCAAGCACGGAGGACGAGAACCGCTTTTGCCCTGCGTAGCGTTCCGGGCAGCGGGTAGAACCAGGCAGAGAATTCCCGGCTAGCAGCTTCCCTGTGGCGGGGAAGTGCAAACGTACACGTTTTCGGCCGAAAACGCGTTTTCCGGCGAAAACGCACACCACGGCTCTTTCTGAGAAAAAGCAAGCACGGAGGACGAGAACCGCTTTTGCCCTGCGTAGCGTTCCGGGCAGCGGGTAGAACCAGGCAGAGAATTCCCGGCTAGCTGCTTCCCTGTGGCGGGGAAGTGCAAACGTACACGTTTTCGGCCGAAAACGCGTTTTCCGGCGAAAACGCACACCACGGCTCTTTCTGAGAAAAAGCAAGCACGGAGGACGAGAACCGCTTTTGCCCTGCGTAGCGTTCCGGGCAGCGGGTAGAACCAGGCAGAGAATTCCCGGCTAGCAGCTTCCCTGTGGCGGGGAAGTGCAAACGTACACGTTTTCGGCCGAAAACGCGTTTTCCGGCGAAAACGCACACCACGGCTCTTTCTGAGAAAAAGCAAGCACGGAGGACGAGAACCGCTTTTGCCCTGCGTAGCGTTCCGGGCAGCGGGTAGAACCAGGCAGAGAATTCCCGGCTAGCAGCTTCCCTGTGGCGGGGAAGTGCAAACGTACACGTTTTCGGCCGAAAACGCGTTTGCCGGCGAAAACGCACACCACGGCTCTTTCTGAGAAAAAGCAAGCACGGAGGACGAGAACCGCTTTTGCCCTGCGTAGCGTTCCGGGCAGCGGGTAGAACCAGGCAGAGAATTCCCGGCTAGCAGCTTCCCTGTGGCGGGGAAGTGCAAACGTACACGTTTTCGGCCGAAAACGCGTTTGCCGGCGAAAACGCACACCACGGCTCTTTCTGAGAAAAAGCAAGCACGGAGGACGAGAACCGCTTTTGCCCTGCGTAGCGTTCCGGGCAGCGGGTAGAACCAGGCAGAGAATTCCCGGCTAGCAGCTTCCCTGTGGCGGGGAAGTGCAAACGTACACGTTTTCGGCCGAAAACGCGTTTTCCGGCGAAAACGCACACCACGGCTCTTTCTGAGAAAAAGCAAGCACGGAGGACGAGAACCGCTTTTGCCCTGCGTAGCGTTCCGGGCAGCGGGTAGAACCAGGCAGAGAATTCCCGGCTAGCAGCTTCCCTGTGGCGGGGAAGTGCAAACGTACACGTTTTCGGCCGAAAACGCGTTTGCCGGCGAAAACGCACACCACGGCTCTTTCTGAGAAAAAGCAAGCACGGAGGACGAGAACCGCTTTTGCCCTGCGTAGCGTTCCGGGCAGGGGGTAGAACCAGGCAGAGAATTCCCGGCTAGCAGCTTCCCTGTGGCGGGGAAGTGCAAACGTACACGTTTTCGGCCGAAAACGCGTTTGCCGGCGAAAACGCACACCACGGCTCTTTCTGAGAAAAAGCAAGCACGGAGGACGAGAACCGCTTTTGCCCTGCGTAGCGTTCCGGGCAGCGGGTAGAACCAGGCAGAGAATTCCCGGCTAGCAGCTTCCCTGTGGCGGGGAAGTGCAAACGTACACGTTTTCGGCCGAAAACGCGTTTGCCGGCGAAAACGCACACCACGGCTCTTTCTGAGAAAAAGCAAGCACGGAGGACGAGAACCGCTTTTGCCCTGCGTAGCGTTCCGGGCAGCGGGTAGAACCAGGCAGAGAATTCCCGGCTAGCAGCTTCCCTGTGGCGGGGAAGTGCAAACGTACACGTTTTCGGCCGAAAACGCGTTTTCCGGCGAAAACGCACACCACGGCTCTTTCTGAGAAAAAGCAAGCACGGAGGACGAGAACCGCTTTTGCCCTGCGTAGCGTTCCGGGCAGCGGGTAGAACCAGGCAGAGAATTCCCGGCTAGCAGCTTCCCTGTGGCGGGGAAGTGCAAACGTACACGTTTTCGGCCGAAAACGCGTTTGCCGGCGAAAACGCACAGCACGGCTCTTTCTGAGAAAAAGCAAGCACGGAGGACGAGAACCGCTTTTGCCCTGCGTAGCGTTCCGGGCAGCGGGTAGAACCAGGCAGAGAATTCCCGGCTAGCAGCTTCCCTGTGGCGGGGAAGTGCAAACGTACACGTTTTCGGCCGAAAACGCGTTTTCCGGCGAAAACGCACACCACGGCTCTTTCTGAGAAAAAGCAAGCACGGAGGACGAGAACCGCTTTTGCCCTGCGTAGCGTTCCGGGCAGCGGGTAGAACCAGGCAGAGAATTCCCGGCTAGCAGCTTCCCTGTGGCGGGGAAGTGCAAACGTACACGTTTTCGGCCGAAAACGCGTTTTCCGGCGAAAACGCACACCACGGCTCTTTCTGAGAAAAAGCAAGCACGGAGGACGAGAACCGCTTTTGCCCTGCGTAGCGTTCCGGGCAGCGGGTAGAACCAGGCAGAGAATTCCCGGCTAGCAGCTTCCCTGTGGCGGGGAAGTGCAAACGTACACGTTTTCGGCCGAAAACGCGTTTGCCGGCGAAAACGCACACCACGGCTCTTTCTGAGAAAAAGCAAGCACGGAGGACGAGAACCGCTTTTGCCCTGCGTAGCGTTCCGGGCAGCGGGTAGAACCAGGCAGAGAATTCCCGGCTAGCAGCTTCCCTGTGGCGGGGAAGTGCAAACGTACACGTTTTCGGCCGAAAACGCGTTTTCAAGCGAAAACGCACAGCACGGCTCTTTCTGAGAAAAAGCAAGCACGGAGGACGAGAACCGCTTTTGCCCTGCGTAGCGTTCCGGGCAGCGGGTAGAACCAGGCAGAGAATTCCCGGCTAGCAGCTTCCCTGTGGCGGGGAAGTGCAAACGTACACGTTTTCGGCCGAAAACGCGTTTGCCGGCGAAAACGCACACCACGGCTCTTTCTGAGAAAAAGCAAGCACGGAGGACGAGAACCGCTTTTGCCCTGCGTAGCGTTCCGGGCAGCGGGTAGAACCAGGCAGAGAATTCCCGGCTAGCAGCTTCCCTGTGGCGGGGAAGTGCAAACGTACACGTTTTCGGCCGAAAACGCGTTTGCCGGCGAAAACGCACACCACGGCTCTTTCTGAGAAAAAGCAAGCACGGAGGACGAGAACCGCTTTTGCCCTGCGTAGCGTTCCGGGCAGCGGGTAGAACCAGGCAGAGAATTCCCGGCTAGCAGCTTCCCTGTGGCGGGGAAGTGCAAACGTACACGTTTTCGGCCGAAAACGCGTTTTCCGGCGAAAACGCACACCACGGCTCTTTCTGAGAAAAAGCAAGCACGGAGGACGAGAACCGCTTTTGCCCTGCGTAGCGTTCCGGGCAGCGGGTAGAACCAGGCAGAGAATTCCCGGCTAGCAGCTTCCCTGTGGCGGGGAAGTGCAAACGTACACGTTTTCGGCCGAAAACGCGTTTTCCGGCGAAAACGCACACCACGGCTCTTTCTGAGAAAAAGCAAGCACGGAGGACGAGAACCGCTTTTGCCCTGCGTAGCGTTCCGGGCAGCGGGTAGAACCAGGCAGAGAATTCCCGGCTAGCAGCTTCCCTGTGGCGGGGAAGTGCAAACGTACACGTTTTCGGCCGAAAACGCGTTTGCCGGCGAAAACGCACACCACGGCTCTTTCTGAGAAAAAGCAAGCACGGAGGACGAGAACCGCTTTTGCCCTGCGTAGCGTTCCGGGCAGCGGGTAGAACCAGGCAGAGAATTCCCGGCTAGCAGCTTCCCTGTGGCGGGGAAGTGCAAACGTACACGTTTTCGGCCGAAAACGCGTTTTCAAGCGAAAACGCACAGCACGGCTCTTTCTGAGAAAAAGCAAGCACGGAGGACGAGAACCGCTTTTGCCCTGCGTAGCGTTCCGGGCAGCGGGTAGAACCAGGCAGAGAATTCCCGGCTAGCAGCTTCCCTGTGGCGGGGAAGTGCAAACGTACACGTTTTCGGCCGAAAACGCGTTTGCCGGCGAAAACGCACACCACGGCTCTTTCTGAGAAAAAGCAAGCACGGAGGACGAGAACCGCTTTTGCCCTGCGTAGCGTTCCGGGCAGCGGGTAGAACCAGGCAGAGAATTCCCGGCTAGCAGCTTCCCTGTGGCGGGGAAGTGCAAACGTACACGTTTTCGGCCGAAAACGCGTTTGCCGGCGAAAACGCACACCACGGCTCTTTCTGAGAAAAAGCAAGCACGGAGGACGAGAACCGCTTTTGCCCTGCGTAGCGTTCCGGGCAGCGGGTAGAACCAGGCAGAGAATTCCCGGCTAGCTGCTTCCCTGTGGCGGGGAAGTGCAAACGTACACGTTTTCGGCCGAAAACGCGTTTTCCGGCGAAAACGCACACCACGGCTCTTTCTGAGAAAAAGCAAGCACGGAGGACGAGAACCGCTTTTGCCCTGCGTAGCGTTCCGGGCAGCGGGTAGAACCAGGCAGAGAATTCCCGGCTAGCAGCTTCCCTGTGGCGGGGAAGTGCAAACGTACACGTTTTCGGCCGAAAACGCGTTTTCCGGCGAAAACGCACACCACGGCTCTTTCTGAGAAAAAGCAAGCACGGAGGACGAGAACCGCTTTTGCCCTGCGTAGCGTTCCGGGCAGCGGGTAGAACCAGGCAGAGAATTCCCGGCTAGCAGCTTCCCTGTGGCGGGGAAGTGCAAACGTACACGTTTTCGGCCGAAAACGCGTTTGCCGGCGAAAACGCACACCACGGCTCTTTCTGAGAAAAAGCAAGCACGGAGGACGAGAACCGCTTTTGCCCTGCGTAGCGTTCCGGGCAGCGGGTAGAACCAGGCAGAGAATTCCCGGCTAGCAGCTTCCCTGTGGCGGGGAAGTGCAAACGTACACGTTTTCGGCCGAAAACGCGTTTGCCGGCGAAAACGCACACCACGGCTCTTTCTGAGAAAAAGCAAGCACGGAGGACGAGAACCGCTTTTGCCCTGCGTAGCGTTCCGGGCAGCGGGTAGAACCAGGCAGAGAATTCCCGGCTAGCAGCTTCCCTGTGGCGGGGAAGTGCAAACGTACACGTTTTCGGCCGAAAACGCGTTTTCCGGCGAAAACGCACACCACGGCTCTTTCTGAGAAAAAGCAAGCACGGAGGACGAGAACCGCTTTTGCCCTGCGTAGCGTTCCGGGCAGCGGGTAGAACCAGGCAGAGAATTCCCGGCTAGCAGCTTCCCTGTGGCGGGGAAGTGCAAACGTACACGTTTTCGGCCGAAAACGCGTTTTCCGGCGAAAACGCACACCACGGCTCTTTCTGAGAAAAAGCAAGCACGGAGGACGAGAACCGCTTTTGCCCTGCGTAGCGTTCCGGGCAGCGGGTAGAACCAGGCAGAGATTCCCGGCTAGCAGCTTCCCTGTGGCGGGGAAGTGCAAACGTACACGTTTTCGGCCGAAAACGCGTTTTCCGGCGAAAACGCACACCACGGCTCTTTCTGAGAAAAAGCAAGCACGGAGGACGAGAACCGCTTTTGCCCTGCGTAGCGTTCCGGGCAGCGGGTAGAACCAGGCAGAGAATTCCCGGCTAGCAGCTTCCCTGTGGCGGGGAAGTGCAAACGTACACGTTTTCGGCCGAAAACGCGTTTGCCGGCGAAAACGCACACCACGGCTCTTTCTGAGAAAAAGCAAGCACGGAGGACGAGAACCGCTTTTGCCCTGCGTAGCGTTCCGGGCAGGGGGTAGAACCAGGCAGAGAATTCCCGGCTAGCAGCTTCCCTGTGGCGGGGAAGTGCAAACGTACACGTTTTCGGCCGAAAACGCGTTTGCCGGCGAAAACGCACACCACGGCTCTTTCTGAGAAAAAGCAAGCACGGAGGACGAGAACCGCTTTTGCCCTGCGTAGCGTTCCGGGCAGCGGGTAGAACCAGGCAGAGAATTCCCGGCTAGCAGCTTCCCTGTGGCGGGGAAGTGCAAACGTACACGTTTTCGGCCGAAAACGCGTTTGCCGGCGAAAACGCACACCACGGCTCTTTCTGAGAAAAAGCAAGCACGGAGGACGAGAACCGCTTTTGCCCTGCGTAGCGTTCCGGGCAGCGGGTAGAACCAGGCAGAGAATTCCCGGCTAGCAGCTTCCCTGTGGCGGGGAAGTGCAAACGTACACGTTTTCGGCCGAAAACGCGTTTTCCGGCGAAAACGCACACCACGGCTCTTTCTGAGAAAAAGCAAGCACGGAGGACGAGAACCGCTTTTGCCCTGCGTAGCGTTCCGGGCAGCGGGTAGAACCAGGCAGAGAATTCCCGGCTAGCAGCTTCCCTGTGGCGGGGAAGTGCAAACGTACACGTTTTCGGCCGAAAACGCGTTTGCCGGCGAAAACGCACAGCACGGCTCTTTCTGAGAAAAAGCAAGCACGGAGGACGAGAACCGCTTTTGCCCTGCGTAGCGTTCCGGGCAGCGGGTAGAACCAGGCAGAGAATTCCCGGCTAGCAGCTTCCCTGTGGCGGGGAAGTGCAAACGTACACGTTTTCGGCCGAAAACGCGTTTTCCGGCGAAAACGCACACCACGGCTCTTTCTGAGAAAAAGCAAGCACGGAGGACGAGAACCGCTTTTGCCCTGCGTAGCGTTCCGGGCAGCGGGTAGAACCAGGCAGAGAATTCCCGGCTAGCAGCTTCCCTGTGGCGGGGAAGTGCAAACGTACACGTTTTCGGCCGAAAACGCGTTTTCCGGCGAAAACGCACACCACGGCTCTTTCTGAGAAAAAGCAAGCACGGAGGACGAGAACCGCTTTTGCCCTGCGTAGCGTTCCGGGCAGCGGGTAGAACCAGGCAGAGAATTCCCGGCTAGCAGCTTCCCTGTGGCGGGGAAGTGCAAACGTACACGTTTTCGGCCGAAAACGCGTTTTCCGGCGAAAACGCACACCACGGCTCTTTCTGAGAAAAAGCAAGCACGGAGGACGAGAACCGCTTTTGCCCTGCGTAGCGTTCCGGGCAGCGGGTAGAACCAGGCAGAGAATTCCCGGCTAGCAGCTTCCCTGTGGCGGGGAAGTGCAAACGTACACGTTTTCGGCCGAAAACGCGTTTTCAAGCGAAAACGCACAGCACGGCTCTTTCTGAGAAAAAGCAAGCACGGAGGACGAGAACCGCTTTTGCCCTGCGTAGCGTTCCGGGCAGCGGGTAGAACCAGGCAGAGAATTCCCGGCTAGCAGCTTCCCTGTGGCGGGGAAGTGCAAACGTACACGTTTTCGGCCGAAAACGCGTTTGCCGGCGAAAACGCACACCACGGCTCTTTCTGAGAAAAAGCAAGCACGGAGGACGAGAACCGCTTTTGCCCTGCGTAGCGTTCCGGGCAGCGGGTAGAACCAGGCAGAGAATTCCCGGCTAGCAGCTTCCCTGTGGCGGGGAAGTGCAAACGTACACGTTTTCGGCCGAAAACGCGTTTTCCGGCG